>NC_052508.1:644059-690078 GCF_014356525.2 Nilaparvata lugens
CACACACAACACACACCACACACACACACAATCCTTGGGCCATGATGTTTTTGGTAATGATGAACGATATTGGTTATAGTACTGGTTCCAAAATAGTTGGCTATGCCGACGACACATCCATGCTCTTCACAGATTCAGGAATTAAAGCCCTGAAAGAAAAAATGTCCAGTTGCCAGGAGGAAGCGAGTTTGTGGTTCAAAGCAAATTATCTGCTTCTTAATAGTACGAAGACGCAAACAATTATTCTAGAATTGAGACAAGTAGATGATGCAAGAGATATAAGAAGTGTTAAGATTCTTGGTATAAATTTGGATCAAAGACTAACCTGGAGCCCTCATATAGACTATGTCTGTTCTAGGTTGAGCGGGTTCTCTACCTTTTACGCAGATTGAAGGAGTGTGTCCCAAGGCATTATTTGAGGGTAACCTACTTTGCCTTTTTCAAAGCACGTTTTTGTATGGCCTATCCTTATGGGGATGTGCTCATGGTACCCAAAAAATCCTGCTAATTCAGAAAAGGGCAGTTAGAATTATTTCTGATGCTAACTACCTGGACCACTGCAAACCGTTGTTCATTGACCAAGAAATAATGACTGTTTATAGCTTATTTGTCTTTTTGCTGTCACTGAATGTGAGAAAAAATATTGAATCATTTCCATGTAGGGAGGACTTTCATCAGTATGATACAAGAAATAGTCAGCAAATTGATGTTCCTTATAATAGGCTGAGGAGAGTGCAAATGAATTCGAAGCTAATTTCTTTGACAATCTTCAATAAGTTTCCTGCTTCAGTGAGAACCAGTTTCTTAGTTTAAACGTAGATTGAAAACTCTCTTGACAGAAAATCCTCTATACTCACTGTCGGAATTTTTTGATATGGATAGGGATATAATTAGTAATTATTTCTAAATATTCCAAAATGTATCAATATTAGGTTGGCAATAATTTTAGTGTATGAGAATATATTTGAATTATATATATATATATATATATATATATATTATATATATATATATATATTGTAACATTATTTATGTATGAGCTGAATCATACTATGTTTGTTCGATTGTTTTTTTATTATTGTATTTATTGAACATTGTGACGTTTCCGATTGTGTAATCTGTATGCTTAAAGCTATAAAATCATTTTATTTCAATTTACTTCCCAAAGTGCTATTCCCAACAACTTTTTTCCTCTGCGCGGCTAGAGCCGTCGCTAAGCGATTGCGCCTTTAGTGAGCAATTGTAGAAACCAATTGATTAACAACTTCTAAACTTGAATTATTCTTCTTTATAGAATGGAGTGCAAGAATATTCCGGCTAAGTTCCATCGTGAAAGAGTTGGCGTTGCATCTAGTGCAGATGCTCCATTCACCCATAACAAGATCGAAGGTAAAGGTCTAATTTGTTTTTCATTGAATATCACCAAGCTGCAAATGTCACGATGAATATTATAAGATTCAGTGTAGGCTATAACAAATGTAAAAATCTGGTGTGGCGCACTCACACAACTTTTCTTTGCTGTTATGAAAATTATTGATCACATGACGCTAGTGTTCACGCGCATCTCAAGTCTACTATCCAAAGATCTGAGCCAGCTGGGGACAGGACAATAACGCTGGAGACACACGAGGTCTGCTATCTCTTCATAGTGAATGATTTAATAGAATCAACAGTTTGCAATTGAATAATCACATTTTCTCGAATTTCAAGCTTATTTTCAATTTTAGGTGAAAATGTTACTGAACATTAATTGTAGAGATTTTTATTCTCAATCTTTTCCATTTGAAATTTTATCTGAAGCATGATAATTGGGAATCTAAAATCAAACTTAGCATAGATGGGGCGGAGCTCCTGAAATTGCTACAGATATGGGACTTGTGGCAGTTGATAGAGCTTATCGATGACTATTTTGGGTATAAACTTGATCGCGAAATGCGAAAACCCTGTTTTTTTAAACATTTTCGCCATTTTAGCCGCCATCTTAAATTGCAGTTGATCGAAATAATTGTTCGTGTCGGATCCTTACTTACTTGTTACTTGTTCAGTCTTCGCCACAGTCGGTGACCGGGGAATTGTCAGTATCTCCTCATGCTTGAGGAGGTCAGTGAATGTTGTCAGCCGCACGTCCTGCCAGATGCTGATAGGTGTGGTCCCGGATGTACTCTGACAGCGCATAGTACGGCCTGGCTGTCAGATAATGCTTCAATGCAGCAGAGAAGAGCCTTTCGTCTTCAGGGCCTTCAAGGTAGCTGGTAGCAGGTTATAGAAGTAGGCTCCCGCATAGGCTGGTGAGCTTTTATATTTTTCAGTCGGTGTTGTGGAAGGTACCTATGTTTTGGAATTGCTTGTTCTGTATCCATGCTTGTCGCCCCGCTGTTGTGGTTTAGCTTTCCTTGCCAGAATCGTTGCCTCCAGGATGTACAGAGAGATCACGGTGAGTAGTTTGTATTTTGTGAAGAGTGGTCTACAGTGCTCTGTTATGTTCATTCCAAGAATAGTTCTAAGTGCTCTCTTTTGTAGTATTAGTATTTTGTTGAGATGTATTTGTGATGCTGAGCCCCAGGCCACTATGCCATATCTCATGTGTGAAGCGAACAGGGCATGATATGCAGTTAGTGCTGTCTTTTCACCTGTTATACTTGTCAGGCGTCGAATTACATAGATTGCAGACGATAACTTCTTACTTAGTTGTTCAATGTGGGGCTGCCATGTTAGGTTCTGGTCGATGATGATTCCCAAGAATCTTGTATGTGAGGTTTGGCTATTTGGGGAAACTTCCAGGCTATTGTTTGTAGGTTGGAATTTTATGTGTACTGTTTTCTGTTTATTTATAGTGAGGTCCAGTCTATTGCATTTTTGAGTGGCTTCTTTCAGTGCTTCGACTGTTACATTTGGCTCCTGATTTTTATGTGGTACAAGTATATTAGTATCATCCGCAAACAGTATGCACTTGTTTCTGCTATCTATTTCATAATTATGGGAGGTCGTTTATATATATAAGGAATAAGAGAGGTCCGAGTATAGACCCTTGGGGCACACCTCTGTTTACTGCTCTGGGTGAGGATTTATACTGGATAATGCTGTTTTCTTTGTGATGGTCTAACTCGACATATTGAGTTCTGTTTGAGAGGTAGTCCTCCAACCATTGGAGAGCTCTTCCAGTTACATTGAGATTACTCAGTTTCTGTTTCAAATTTTATTAGTTTAAAAAAAATTCTATCTACTCATTGACTTACGTTAGGTATTCATCTTCTATTTAAATTTCATAAAGTTGGAACCTACAAAATTCGGAAATCTCAAACTCACAACAGATTTTCATTATCTACTATGGCTAATTGTATCTTAGTCGACTTGAAATTTTTTGATCAAGATCTTGATACACTAGAAATAATGAGGAGTTCACTATTGTCCTAATATTGCAGCTATTATAACTCAATATCAGGGCACCGAGCTTCGCACGTTATTTATTTATTGATAAACAAGACACAATTCTTTAAATGATTGGGGAAGGATTAATATGCACAGCCCAAAACTGTTTCTTCCCCGAATTTTGATTCATACACTATAAATAGTCCAAAAAGTAGGTTATGTTCCATACACTTGAATTCAGGTCCAATTTGGATTGTTTACAAACCAGTTTGAATTAAAAATAACACTCACTAATTACTTAAAACTGTAAAATAATGATTAACTTTGAAAATTCTGATATACTTATATTTAGAATGATATACCATGTTATATTCAGTTATTTCACCTTTCAAACCCTTAAGGTTTCTTTATCTTTCAGATCTTGTTTATATTTTACAGCTGGCGGCTATACGTCAGTCTATAAATTTTGGGGATAAGATAATTTGAGTACATTTTTTATAAACTGCATATTCTGAAAATTCATACCAAGTACATTTGTTTGATACCTTTTTCATAAGATTTGGTCTACTAGAAGCCATGATATAAATAAATAAGCTTTATTTGTCATAAGGGCCATGCCCCATACAAAGAGTTGTACACTAACAATACATAAATTACAATTACAACATCAACACAATTGATCAACCCCTCTTCGAATTCTGGATAACACTATTGAAATGAAATAGTTTGATGTAGACTCCTTGAAAATAACAAGAACACAGATTTAAAGCTACTAAAATATCATTGATTGTATATGGGGGAGTAATTTTACATGTCACCGTGACATAAAAAGCTATACTAGTAAAACAATACACTATCTTTCAGATATTGAATATTGACTAGACATTACAACAAAAGATAAAAACAGTAGCCTGCTCCTCAAAAGCACCAACAACTTTTACTACAACTTTATAAACAACCTGTAAAACAACCCTTCAGTTCCAACAATATTTGTGATTATTAATGAACAATTACAATGATATTAGAAAAAAATAAATAAATAAAAGATCATCTCGTAGTCTCTATGATGTAATTTCGCACGTTAATCGCATTAGTAAGATATTTGTAAATATATCTTATTTTATCTGGTGTTACATTTGAAAGAAGAACTAGAGCTTTATCTTCATAATCAACTATGTTTGCTACATATTTATTCAGAAACTGTTGTCTTATTTCTACATACATCGGGCAGCGTACAGGAACATGAGTGGGTGTTTCGTCCTCCCGCATGTTACAAAGCGGGCAGTACTCAGTACTATCTATGTAAATTCCATGGTTCTCTAGATAAAGGTAAAAACCAAACTTCGAAGCCGTTCGTAGCTGTGTAAAACATCTTATATATTTAAATGGTGTCCTCATTCTAAGCTGGTCGCCAAGAACAAAATTGGGATTTAAAACCTTCCAAAATGGGAAAGAAATTGAATTAAATGCTTCCTGTTTGTCTACTTCGTACAATGCTAAACCATGCCTACTTACAATATCGCATTTCATCCTGCTAAGTGATGCTACCAAATTTCCTTGTTGGTTCAAATCAGTATTGAAAAAGGCGAAATCTAATTGATTCTTTACCAAATTCACCCAGTTGAGACTATTTCTGTTTTGATAGAAATGACTTCCTGACAAAATTATAAGTTTTCTAAGGCAAATCTTTGGGTACCTGTCTTCTTACATGTTTAATATTTTTATCAACCATGTTAAAATGTTGAAGATGATCAAATTAACTATTTTTACTCTTCCTATCTCCAAACGTAATACCCAGCTCGGTGTACGTGAGCTTAAAAACAATAGTCTTTTGAAAAACCAGAGTTGAACTTTCTCTACTTGCTCAGCACATGCCAAGCCCCATACTTCCGCCCCATACACCGCTGTCGGAAGGACTACTGCTTCAAACAGTTTTATTTTGCTATCCCATGAATCCGAACGAGCGTTTCTAAAAACCTGTAGCATTACTTCGCTGACACCTTTGGATTTGGATATTATAGATGAGCAGTGTACATTGAAACGACCTGAAGAGCTAAACTCCAAACCCAAGTATTTATATCTATTGCAGACCTCTATTTCATCGCCCTTATAATAGAAGGGTCTGTTTTTTCTCAACCTTCCTTTATGAAATGGAATTATCTTGGTCTTGGAAATGTTGACCCTCAATTTCAGACTTTCACAGTAATCCTCCTAGCATTTTATTTTGTTTCTCATGTCGGAAGGACTGTCTGCAAGGATGACAATGTCATCCGCGTACAAGAGAATTAGAATATCAGTGGAATCATCTATAGGTATGCCAGATAAACCTTTCTCTCTCTAAAGTAATGTTCTATGTCTGAAATATACAAAGAGAAGAGAAGTGGACTGATAGAATCCCCCTGTAAAACGCCTCTATCTACTGGGATAGATACATTCATATGAACCAGCTCTGCCTGTCTGTAAAGCTGACTAAGAAATCTTATACTCTTACCACTCACTTCCACCCTTCCCAACTTGTACCACAGATCATAATGAGGTACTCCATCGAATGCGGCTTCATAATCCACAAATAATGCATAGATAGTCTTATGTCGGAATTCTACATTTTGAAATAGTATTGAGTGTAAGATGAAGATGTTATCAATGCAGCCTCGATCTTTTCTAAACTCACTTTGTCCTTCTGGAAGAGCACCGCTATTTTCCGCCCACAACGACAAACGGATCTCAACTATTGTTGTAACAATTTTCACAATTGTAATAATTAGGGTAATAATAATTCTATAGTTGCTAGGCTCATTGGGATCTCCTTTTTTGTGTAGTACAACATTAGTATCTTGCACCACTCATGTGGTATTATTTGACTATTGAAAACCTTATTTAGAAGGTTCAACAAATATACTCTCCAACAATGTGGTAAAGCTTTATAGAACTCATTAATTACATCAGTAATTAATGAGAAGCCATGATATAAGGATTAGAATGTTCACCACGACGCCCCCTGCCAAACAACTTTAAAAATTCGTCAGATTTCAATTTAATGGAGATGAGCACATTTTTTAAAAACTTCATATTCTGAAAATGCATAATGAGCACATTCATTTGATACCTTGTTCTTAAGATTTGCTTCACTAGTAGCCATGATATTAAGCTCAGACTGTTCACCACCACCCCCCACGTCATTATTAAACTCGGTTTCACAGTGAGGGTGATCAGCACATTTTTTTCAAAGTGCATATTCTGAGAGCACATTTTTTTGGTACCACTCTCAAACCATTCGCTTGAGTGGGTGAGCTTCAAGCCCCTTTTCAGGGGCTTTTTTTAGGACAAGGGAATGAGCACATTTTTTTAAAGTGCATATTCTAAGAGCACATTTTTGGCATCATTTCGAAAGTATTCGGTTGAGTGAGTGGAGCCAGCCCCACCCATTAAATGTGCTTTTTTAGGACAATGGAATGAGCACACTTTTGGAATGAGCACCGATTGGCTAATTATCAGCTGATTTCCGAACGCCTACCCAATCAGTCAATCTGAGAGCTTCCTGCCCTGTCGACTCGTCTGAAAAACGTCTCATATGGCTTGGCTCTAAATCTTACGAACGGCCCGTTAATTCTCGGTTTCTTTCTCTCTTCGGTGATATCGTTATGTTGGTATTAAGCGTCTACTTGATGCAGCCATTATCCCTCACTACTTACCGTATTCAATACAAACGATACTTTGATCACTCACGTTACTTCATTTAGTACTTGCTACTCAAAATAAATGCATCTGATTTCCGGTAACCACACATTATGAAAATATTTTTTAGATTTATGCTGAACTTTTGCATTTTCCTTGCAAAAACTAATAACGCTACGTAACTAGCACTTAGCAGCAGACTCAAGTTAGGCGGCCATGTTTGTGGTTCTATAACTCGTCAAAAATTGATGATCCGGCCGCATCGATCACAGGGCGTTTGGTGGGAATGATATTAAACTGTTGAGCTCTGTGAAAGTTGCCCCCCTATCGCTCGTCTGTGTCTTATGATATGAGATCGGAGGTTGAAAAAGATTACCCTGGTATAATCCTGCTTACAAACAATAATAATTCATTCTCTTCAGCAACCACTCAACTTCCTATAGTGAGGTCCACGTTTTAATGGCAGTGTTTGATTAGCAATGGTATTGCTATCCTTGTCTATCATTCAACAAAACAGATAGCGCTATCTTTTTCTCGCTTTGCTCTGTTGCCAGATCGTCTTTTAACAATGTTGAATTAATAATAAATTTACAAAATATTTCATCTTCATCATTAAAATTCAGTATGAAATCATTGGAAAATATAATTTCGTGCTTAATAAAATAAAATTGAATATTTTAAACAAGAATTGACAGTTAATATTCCCAAGTAGCAAAACAAAATTGTCTTAATATTGGAAGGAATGTTTTCCCAATATTGTTTAATATATTGTAAATGTTGGTCAATGTTGTCAGAATACTCTGACAATATCTTTATGAAACCTTTAATATTTTTTTGAAAATATTATAGCAATGTTGGTACATATTGCTAAGATATTTTGACAAAATATTGGAAAATATTGTCACAATATTGAGACAACATTTTTTAAAAAATATTGTCTCAATATTGTGACAAAAATTATCACAACATTGTTCAATGTGTTGGAAATGTTGGTCAATGTTGTCAGAATACTCTGACAATATCTTTATGAAACCTTTAATATTTTTTGAAAATATTATAGCAATGTTGGTACATATTGCTAAGATATTTTGACAAAATATTGGAAAATATTGTCACAATATTGCAAAACATTTTTTAAAAAATATTGTCTCAATATTGTGACAAAAATTATCACAACATTGTTCAATGTGTTGTAAATGTTGGTCAATGTTGTCAGAATACTCTGACAATATCTTTATGAAACCTTCAATATTTTTCCTACGATATTTGAAAATATTGGTTGATGTTGGGAAGATATTTTCCTGAAATATTGAAATATATTAACACAATATTGATATTGAACCGAATATTTCACAAAAAATTGTGGAAAAATTATCTCATAATATTGTGAGAAAATTATTCCACAGTATTGTGAGAACATTATTCCACAATTTTGTACAAAAATTTTTGACACTATTTTACAATATTGTGAGAACATAAGGGTACAGTTATACTATGTGCAAGCTTGCTCAAATAAGCACTTTCAAGCTGGTACCTAGTGCCAACTTACAGGTGAAAAACATTTTTTTTCAAATGGATGAAACACGTTATGATGTGCTCGGAGAGAATGGAACTAACTCTGCATTATTCATGGATCAGTTCTATTCTCTCTGTGCATGCCATGAGGTGTTTCTATGCATGTTACCAGATTCTGTTTTTACCTGTAAGTTTTCACTACCAGCTTGAAAGCGCTTATATGAGCAAACTTGCTCATAGTGTAACTGTACCCTCATTACACAATTTAAAAAAATATATTATAAATACATTTTTGCAATTTTGTAAATTTCAATTAATATTTTCAACAATATTGAGGTTTCAGGGATTGATTATTCAATTAAAAACCGTAATTATAATCAATTACTAATTTATTGTTTATGATATCAGTAAATTGAACATGTAGACACGTTTTATGATCTTTTCTGTCACTACTATTATATTCTTATCTATTCGAGAGGTTCATCTTCACAATCGATGTCGATTATTGTTATTGTAGCTGGTGTTGATGGCTGATTCCTGGAAAAAATGGAAATAATAAAAAAATCAGAAAGAAACTAATTCAAAGCAGAAAATAGTTGATCAATTTGTTTTATTAATACTTAATGGTTATAAATAATTGGATATGAAATCATAAACTTGTATTTTTTATTGATAGAAGTTGTAGAGAATCAGATTCTGAAGAAAACGTTGAATGGCGGTGATTGTGTTAAAGTGACTCAAATTTCAGAAATCCCGATCGGAAGAAGACAAAATAGTCAAACCATAGCACATCTGAATCAGTGTTTAGTCTCTCTATTTTGATCATTTGATCACAATTTCTGAGTCTTGGGTAAGTTTTACACAATCATGCCAATCAACATTCCCTCCAGAATGAAGTTATAGCTAGAGTACCCAATAAAAAAATTGTTGGTTGATGAAAGACAAGGTCATTAAAAACAAGGTTATTCCGATTTGAGGAAACTAAAAGTGATGGGGAACCCGAAAAATAGTACAGATCAGAGATCCCGACTACATTTGAGATCACGACTGGCGCATTGAAAATATTAATCATATTGAGCTTTCATGGCTCATAACATCCACAAGGTTGCTTTAATAAAAAAATTATTGATCAATTGAGTTTTACATTTTTACCAATGTTTTACTAATAATATCATGTTTCTGTAATGTTGAAATCAGATCTATTTATTAGATTTAGTCCAAGTAGAAACCAGGTGAAGTGTTCTATTTTGAGAAGTGTAACAATATTACAACATAAATGATATTATTGTCTTGCTGAAAAGACAAGTGCATGCGCACGGTACTAGAATTTCTGATCTGTAGCACTTTAAAAGGCCGGGACACATATAACCGCACCGAGCCCGTGCCGAGGTACGGCCGAGCTACGCCCGCGACACGGTGATGGTGATAGGAGAACACACATATCCGTGCTACAGCCGAGCGGCAGCAGTGTCTCAGTTCTGTAGTGCTACTGTCGTCTGATTTCTGAATGTGTTAAACTATTGTTAATAATATAACACTATTAAAGCTTGTTACATCCGATTTAAATTTATATTTTTCAATTTTAAACTAATTACCTGTAGACACAGAAGTTGAGAATCATAGTGCTGGTATATATTTCGGTGCATAACAATACCACAATCAGTCATGTGTTGGAAATATAAATATAAGCATTAAAATTGTTATCTTCTGCCGTATGTAAATCTAAACGTAATTGGTTTTGAATTTAAAATTTAAGACACAGTCATGGGTTCATCTTTTATACTTTTTGTTGTTTATTTTATTATTTATTATATTATGTCTATTATACCTTTGACTTAAGTTATTTGGTTCTACTTTTACTTTAACTTATTTTTCCGTTCAACCATATTTCTCATCATTTCGATCGTACCAAACTGGAAAATTACGTATCTCTTCAATAAGTTTTTCACTCTCTATGTTAAACGAGCCCGCACCGTCACCGTTAAAAAGTAAACTGAACTAGTCGGTGACGGCGCGGGCACGGCTCGGGCAACAAACACGGTGACGGTACTGAAGCAGTGCGGTAGTATGTGTCCCTAAACGTTTGAAAGCATTTGTTTTCTCTCTCGCCGTAGTACGTCCGACACTCGGCCGTGCCGTGGCGCGGGCTCGGTGCGGTTATGTGTGTCCCGGCCAAAATTCTACTCTCCCCACCCGATTTTCATTTCGTCCCAATATCCTGATATGGAACAACCTTCTTTTTAATAACCTTGGGTGAAAGATGCTTATTCAGAAAACAGCTCAATACAGAATGAGTAAAAAGTTTGAAAACGGCTAGATACTTTTCATAGAGGTGATTTGATGGTCGGTGACGTAGGGATCGTGCTAATATAAAAGTTCCTACTCAATCATGACATTAAAAAGTCATATTGAATCCAAGCTCTTTTTTTCGAATGGGAAGATGGTCGTGTTATACATGATTCCAATGCTGTTTTTCAAGAAAAATTGAATTGTAAGATTAATGCTTACATTTTGTCCAACTTGGATTGGGTTTGTGCAAGCCACGTAGCCGCTTTCAACTGGACCTGCTCCAATTCTGCCTTTGGCCATCACCGGTTTGTAGCAGCTGCTGTAACAATACAATTTATGAGAACAATAATCTCTCACACATCACTCATTACAATGCGAAAGAAAAGTATAATGAACAAACAATGTATGAACAAAACTACTTGTTCTAGGTGGGATCGGCTGGAAAGATAAGATGAGGAGGAAGAATATTTAATGAATCATGGTTTATCAAGTAATAGGCAGATTGTAATAAAACATGAACAGGAAAGTGTTTAGAAAATCCGATAAAAAGTCTGGGTGAAATAATTTGAAAGGAAAAAGTGAATCTTCTGAGCATGTTATAAGAAAATTGTAATATTTATGAATTTCCAAAAAATATTCAATATTCAGTACCGGTAATGGAATCATGCTTTTTATTATGTATGATTAACAGGGTCCTACAATAGTAGGACCATCATCTTGATATTCTAGAAACTCGAAATAGAATGAAATATATTTGGATGAAAGTCATTTATCTCTAGTTTTCCATATAGTATTTCTTTATTGGAAGTTGAAAGCTGGTCTTGTTATGCATGATATCACCTAACTTGCTTCGGCAAAGCAAGTAGGCCCCGCCCTCCGAAGTTGAAATGAAGGTAACGATTCTATTCTATTCCAATACGGAATTTCAATATGAAGTAAATGGTGAGAACCTTAAATCAATAGGACAAACCGTTTCAAAGCTATGTGGAGTGTTAATCACAGACTTGTAGCTTACTACAAATCAATTAATATTTTTCCCATACTAAGTAACGATCAGCATTATAATGACCACCTCCCAAATTGAAAAAAATCAACTTAGATATTCAATATTGCAGATCCTGGATGGAATGACTCATTTTTTATTAAATAGAATAGAATGACTTCTTCATTTTAATGTCGTGGCGAAGTTTGGACAGTAGTGTCCACTCTACCACTCAACCACGGTGTTTGTGGATGTCATGTTTAATGGCGAAATAAAGTTTTTAAGTCAGTGAAGTAGTATTTTCTATTCAAGTGGGATTTTGTCTGGCTGATATTAATATTGCCAAATTAGCGTTGTTGAAAAATATGAAGCAAGCTACATAGTTAACTTCAAAAAGATAAATTTGCTGAAATCTTACCAATCATAACTTTAGTTATGAGAAGGTCCTTGAATGGTTTTTTCTCTATCTTATGGTCGTCCTTGCGTTGAACTCTTTTCCACGAAAAGTATATGGCAACGAAGGGTCACCAGCTTCCCCATGATACTCGTGATTGTGCGCCCTTCCGAAGCTTTATCGGCGCATGGCGCGACATACGTCTCCTTTGAACAATGAAAAAACAATATATTTTAGTTGGATGATAAAATCAAAATTAAAGTATTCTCAAAGGGATCAAGTATATCTATCTGATGAATTCATAATGTAACCTTTGTTTTTTACAATTTCCAAAAAACTCTATTAAATAACTTAGAAAGCAGATTATGTATGTAAATCATTTTTGTTCTAAGTGCTTAGTTCTGTTTCATTTAGTGGAATTTATAGTTACGGCAAAAAATAATATTTTTGAAGTAGGGGTTTGGATTCAAAATTGAATACGAAAAAAATAATAGCTAGTGATTTGAAAAGATTTTGGAACGCTGAAGATTTGACAAAAATCATAGGCTCTGATACTCTTATACCGATTGAAATAAGAGACTAGATATATAACCCAAATTTGTGGGCTATCGTATGATGACCGGTAAAAAATATAAGCTTGTTCAGTCCTCTAGCTCATTACAGCCTATCAGGTCAGGTAGAATTCAACTAGTCAACCAAAATGAATTAACTGAACCCACCCTAATATAGGTAGAAAAGACAGAACACAAGCTACATCTATAATATATAATAATAATGTGTATTTTCTCCAAGCTACTCTATAGTAGATATACTTTTATCAGTCTATGATTCAAACTTCCATAAATATAGTAATATTATTGTGTACTTACATTGATAATAGAAGATCAAGTGACTTCAAAACAAATAAATTCCCGGATAAAACACTGGAAACATGAACTGTAATATGTATTCAATACATGATGAACTGAAACTAACTGCTCATTGCGACTGACTAGTGACAGTTTAGTGACTACAACCACAGAGGAAAGAAGCACTACACCCCACTACTGGTATGCTTATTCCGCGCTACAACTAACCAAAAGGCAAACCCAACCAAAAAGGGCGCGAAATACTCCGACTGAGAAGGAGTGAGTTGCGAAAGAGAGGGTAGACCAGTGGACAATGGTGACAGACCTACACTATTACAAAAGAAGGGACTATTATTCGAAACTGTGGAGCAGGTAGTAAGTGGAGAGACTCAAACTATATAGCCTAACGTACTGGAAAATATAACATAGTAATAGAAAGCATATGCAGTTGAATAGAGAAGAGAGAGAGCATAGAGTGTAAAGATGATGGATCATGGATTAGATTAGATTAGATTAGAGTTCTTTATTTATGTATGTTATGTTATTATACTGCTGGCTTATACACTAATTTACGTTGAATGACAATACTGCTTATTTTAAACGAATTTTACAAGATATGAAGAGTTAATTAATGAGAATAGAGATTGAATGCAATTTGAATAACGATAACATTGCGATGTACCGTATCTTCATAAATCGCGGTGTTTCGACAAATAATTGTCCTTTCTCTAAAAATGATATGGAATAATATCCTTCCCATTAACACACGACCGGGATCCATCAATGGATAGATAGAGAAAGAGGGGTTGAGAGGTGTGGTAGACGAGGTTAATAAAAATATAGACAAAAAAAAACTATAGAAAAGGTTGCTGATCTGAGTTGATTTTTTTCAGTTCTACTCACTGCAAAAGCTAATACTCTGAAGTTCACCCATAATATTTTATGGCGAACAATTTTTGAGAGCAATATTCATTCTCTGTTATGTATCGCATACAACCTAACTGGCTAGGTATCTAGGAGGCAAATCCTCCTAGGTATCTAGGAGGTACCTAACAGGAGGCAAAAATCGATCAGATGAGCAATTGGCGACAAAGAGTGGACTCAGGTGTTAAAATTGGGCAGGGAGTCTTCCTCAACTCTCTCATGTTGGACTACCAACCAACCAACTCACAACTTTGGCTCGATATGGTGTAACTGGAAAACTAGTAGCACCCAACTTCAAGACACGAAATAAAATTATCATTCAGCAAGAAATGTTATTGTTGTGATCATGTATCTGATCGAATAAACACCGATTCTGGTAGAAGTAAGTATTCCTGAAAAATAAACGATTCTACTATTGAAAAACTTTCTGTACGGTACCGGTATTCTAATATCAAGCCTCCATACCTACAATCCGGTAATTTCATATGATAATAAGAAAACTATTTTCTTGAGCTTCTTGAAGCCAGTGATAGTTAAGCCAGTTACACACAAAGATTTTTGGACGATCGATTTTTTGCCGTCCTTATGAAATCTACCAGATTAAACGAGACTTGAAACTCTTGAATACATTATCTGTTTGCCAAGCTATGCAACTGTCGGAAAAGTAATAAAATAATATCCTCCCCATCAATACGCGACCGGAATAAGATTGATACGATACGGTATCAGAGAAAGTGTAAAATAGGCCTACTAAAACTAAAGAAGATTTGTAAAATGCTGCGAGACCTCAAAATTAAGTAATATGGTTCAAATTAGAAAAGAGATAAAAAAACTAAATTGCAATTCATCCTCATTTAAAAGGATTCTCAACTCCGGCTACGAAATGATCTTGACAATATAATTTCGCTTGTATAGCCTACGCTAAAAACTAAGCACCTGAATGAAGTAAGTGAGGCGTGAGCTATTTTCTCTTTCTCCTTCATGTTGTGTAATGAAAAAATCATGTTGTATTGTCTCATATTGTGTGATAGTTATATTTTACAAGCTCATTCCAAGCCTTGAAGAACCACAGATTAATATAGAATCACTGTATGATTCTCAAAAATGTAGTAATTGCAATGATTGAATTGACTCCTGTACAGGGGAGTATCGTTGGCATAACATTTGCTGTTCTCACAACTTTACTTGAATTGGTTCCTGAGTTTCTTTCATAGAATTCAATTTGATATCTCTAATCTATTTCAATACTCAACCATGAAAACCAATTTTCGAATCATAGTATCAATCAGACCCTTTGGATATCGATCTTCTAGTAGTTAACAGAACCAAAATGCAAAGAGTATAAAAAAACCCACCAGTCACTGGTGGTAGGGCTGTGGTTGGGTGCAAAGTAAATGCTGTTATTATTGTAAATGGAAATAAATACGAAATATCTCCACTTTCGAGGTGAATTTCATTTCAAAGACTTGAGAGATATCGTCTATTTTTCTTTCAAATAGTCTCCAATTTATCATAAGAGACAATACAGTACCTAAGTTAATATTCTTTGACATTCAATATTTCGATTTCCGTTAATTGAATCAAGCGACTACAATGTAATTGAAGGTATTTAAGTGCTCTCTGATTAATATATAGATCTACTGGGTAGATTAATTGAGTCAGTATGTAATTAATAACTTGATTGTTGAATTCTGGAAATTACTACTTATCACAATTTCTGAAAAACTACTTTATGGGTTGTGATGAAACTTATTATTTCTTATACATAGAAACATTAAAAATGAAAAACAACAGCTTTCTAAGATCCTAGATGTTTACCAATAATGCAGCTATCTTGTGGATATAATAACTTTAACTTCAAGAAATTTTCAGGACTGTTTTCAGAGACAAATATTGTTGAAGCGTTTGAGTTATATGAACTGTGATGAGCTTCTAGCAAATGTGATACAAATAAGATACTTTTTTCTCCTCTCAATACTCTCAATATTATTATGATAGTTTTTGTGATATGTTGATACACAAAATTAACGATGCATTTACTCCGCATGTGCTGGAAGTTTACGTGTAATTGATTAATACAGTACCGTATCAATAATGAAATCAAATATTGGGCTTATCGAGAAGTAATGACAATCGTTCAAGTATTTAGTCTGAATCGTATCTGAAAGTGACTCTTCAACATCAGTAGAAAGTTCTATTTGCACAAAAGAGGAAAATCTATACAGGTTTATTTCAACATGAAATTCAATAGTGTGTCGTCCAATAAAGTATGTACGGTAATGAAAACATTCGGGGTATGTTGGGTGTGCTCTGTAGATGTGAGATTCTCTAAAATTATAATTAGTAGATAACCCGTGTTCCGCAATGGTGGTCTAATTAAAAACTTGACCCACTGAAATATTCAAGAATTCAAAATAGGCCTATAACCATCCTCGGTAAATTAAGAATCAATATGCAAAATATTTCAAGTCAATCAGCTCAGTAGTTCTGGTGTGATGATACGTCATTCGTGAATTTCCTGTCACCTACGTCTGTTTATTAGCCAATATTATTTCCTTAATTAGGCTATATTATAGATAACTCTAAAACATCAAAACAGACAAATTATTATCGTGATTCACATGATACGGAAGATAATTGAATGAAGATCTAGAACTTACATGTAGGCCTACATTATTTTGCTGTAAACTTACTATAATCTTGATAGATACTATAAATTAGGATAGGAAGAGAGTTTCAGCAGCAAATCTTCCAAAAACTAGTGTGACAACCTCTTTCACCTACAAAAAGTGTTACAAAACTGTAGTGTGTTCTGTAAAATGTTATTGCGACACGTTTCCTACAATCAAACTTCTATATTATGCATTTATAATATTTCAAACGTTAATTCATTCTTCAGATGTTCATATTTCTTAACATTTATTATGTTTCTATAAGAGAAACTATGGAATATTATAGAAACTTATAGAAGATTAGAAAAATCGATGCAATACAGGTATGACTCATCCAATTCAGGTATTAACGGTTGATATAAGTGAACAGTTCACTCACAACTCAGATTACGTAGTGACAGTGAACTCTATACTAAATAGGCTATGTATCGTTCATGTACTAGACTATAGCCTACTTCAAATTATGGAACAGAACTGCGATGTACTAGAAAATCGAAACGAAGAAGCAGTATTAGGCTACAGTTTAGAATTTAGTTTTCAGTAGGCTACCTGCCAGCAAAGACAAGAAGATTCTCAGCCAAAAATCCAGTTAGTGGTGTGTCACACTCTTTTGAATTCTGATCTATTGATGCGAATTGGAATCATTGTCTACTTTTCAACTTTTTCTATCCAAAAAGGTTTAGAAGGTCCCTGCATTGTAAATACTGCAGCTATAGTTGAATAGCTTTAGTTATACATACTAGGGATAGTGGGCAGTTGGATGAGTACTTATATATACAGGACAAAACATCTTCTCTCGCTTTCTCTATCACTTCTCTCTCTCTCCTCCCCTCTTGCTTATTCACCCGCTCTCTCTCCCGCTTACTCACTCACTCAATCTCTCACTCACTCACTCTCTCTCTCTCACACACTCTCACTCTCTCTCTTTCTGTCTCTTTTAATTATTTTTTTTAATTAATTTTTTATATTTTGTAAAATTTGTTCAATAATTAGCATTACCGTCAATTCATGTATAAGCCAGTAAATATTGACATACATAAATAAATAACTCTAATCTAATCCAATCTCTCTCTTTCACTCTCTCTCTCTCTCTCTCTCTCTCTCTTTCTCTCTCTGACAACTATTTGCTGAAACACGGCCGATTTATGTAGTTACATCACAATATAATATTATCGTTATTTAAATTGCATTAAATCTTCATTCTCATTCATTTATTTTTCATACCTTGTCAAATTTGTTGAATAATTAGCAATACTGTCATTTTAATGTAAATAAGTGTATAAGCCAGTGTATATTGTAACATACCTAAGTGCAGAACTAGATTTATTCTAATATAATCAATCTCTCTTTGTCAGTTTGTCAGCCTTGATCAACAAGGAGAATTCAAACCAAAGTCTAGACTTGTTTGACCCTTGCAATAAAAGCTAAATACCCAACAAGCCATATTCGAGCTCGACTCCAACCAAGTATGTCATCCTTGATCAAGAAGTGTTTGCTGATTTCGATTCAAGTAGAAAAATTCAATGGGATTTTGATTAGACTTGAGCGATATTTACATTATCATTCAATATTGTGACAAAGTTGTATTGATATTATCTCAATATTGCTAAACATTATTTACATGATATATTATTCAATATTGCGACAATGTTGTATAGATATTATTTAATATTGCTGAACAATGTTTACATAATATATGATTTGATATTGCAAAAATATTATGACAATACTGCTACAATATTATAATGACAATATTTTTAACAATGTTGCTGAATGTTGTGGCAATAATGAGACAATATTTTTTTGCTACTTGGGTTATTACATTTAGAATACTAATGGGTCTATAATTTTCAACTCTTTCAGAATCACCGCTCTTGAAAATTGGCAAAATTTTTCATGTTTCAGATCATCAGGGAAAATACCCTGCTCTAGTGAAGTATTAAGGAGATGCAATAAAGGGTCCAGTAATTCATTTTCACATTCTTTTAAAATTTTGCTTGAGACCCCATCCAATCCTACTGTTTTTTTGTTATTCAAATTTTTTATTATTCTTGACAACTCATCTCTTGATAATGGATGAAATTTAAATACCTTTTCAATTGGCTCAGCATAAATGTAGTTGTATTATAAGTATTAGTGTTCAAAAGTCTATACTATCATCCATATAATTTCCATGTTCATCGATTATCCTAGGGACATTAGTAACTGTATCTTTTTGAGCTGCTCTCCTATTTCTATTAATTACCTCCCAAACAGCAGAGTTAAAATTGGTACTAGTTGTTAATATTTCAGCTGTTTTCTTACACTTAGCTTTCCTCACTTCTTTTGCATAGTTTTTCTTTAGACATTTGTATTTGACTTCATCACTAATTCAAACATCCCTCACTAATTTAAATTCCTCATAAGCTTCCCTAACAATATTTCTTTGAGTAAGAATATCTTCAGTTATCCATTCATCTACTTTGTTTAATTTACTTTTTACTTTGACTTTTTTTATTGGACAGCATACACTAATGTGAATCTTAGAGTATCAATGAATTGCTTATATTTGTAATTTAGGTTACAACTGTTATAAACACTACTCCAATTTTCTTGAAGCAGTTCCTGCTTCAAACAATTTATATTTCCTAGCTCATATTGCTGAATTTCTTTCACAAAAGTTTTTTTTTCTGCTTGGATTCTGGCCCTGCAACTTAACATCTAAAATTTGATAGTTATGATCTGATAGATCTGAGCTACCTAACCTGACATTACAACCTTCTATATTTGTGAGGATATTATCAATAATTGTCTGTGAAGTTCGAGTTACTCTTGTATATTCGTGGACCTTAATTTCTAAATTATTCATATTAATAATATCTCTAATATCCTCTGTCATTTTATCCTGCCTGGCAAAATCGGTATTGAAATCTCCTACTACTATAACATTTGTGAAACGAGCGGTTGTAATTTCCAAAAGTGTATGGAGCAGCTCACAAAATTTTTGCCAGTCTCCATTTGGTGACCTATAGATACCTAACACTGCTAACGTGAATACGCATGCAGTTAATATGTCTTTGAACAAAGGTGTTGATATTTTTACATGTATAAATTATTCTCTTCCATTCTTATTTAATGACAATTCCAAAATTATTGGAGCCCTAATAGAATGATTGATTGAGTGTACAGTCAGTCGGAGATTTTAATATTGAAATGAAGGGTATTTTGGCAAGCTGAACAAAAAAATAAAGTCTCATGCACATTTTCGATGTATCTTCAAATGAAAAATCAGTTATTAGGTTTGTCAAAACTCCCCCTGGAAGGGAAACTATTCAACTTATCCTATCATCTAGTAAAATAACAATGATTTCTGCGTGGGATAACATGTTTCTTGCCAACAACAATCGAACTCTGTGAATTCAGATATGTCTTACACTGTAGATTTTTCATACAATTCTATTAATTGAATACATGAGAATTGAAGTATTTATTCCAGTAAGTTCATGGTTAGTTGATGGAATTGATTAACAATAAAAAAAATGATTACAATTTTAACAGTACAGAATTAGTTGAATAAATTAATTATATAATTAGTTGTCGTACTAAATTCTTGGTCAACAATATTACAATATTGGTATTTATCCATTCATTATTCTTCCAGAAGTTTTTTTATTTGTATTAGAGAATATTTATTAGGTCCTATCAATTTATCATTCGTAACAATGAATTGTCCAAAACATGGATTTAATCAAAATAAAAAAAAGGCCCATATACTTCTGTATTCATGTTTACGAACGTGTTCGCATGTTTACACTTGTGATGGATAGTCAAAATTTGTAAAGCAAACTGCACGGCGAATTGTAATGGAGGACTCTGATTGGCTGAAAAGTTCAGCGTTCGGAGTGCGGTACGGCGAAGAGTTAATTAAAACAGGCGAGCGGCTCGGCGAACGGTTCAGAGTACGGTACGGCGAATGTTCAACAGCTGATTTTTAACTTTATGAAACATGCTCATGTTCGCTGAAAGGCGCGATGCTCGACGGAATGCACGGTTTGCTGCGCGGTTCAAGGTTCGGTTCAGCATGTGTGGTCGCACCTTCAGATGTTACAGGACATTTATACAGATCACAGGCCAAAGCAACATACTAATCTATACTATAATAAAGGAAAGAACTGGCTTATACACGTACGGAATGGGAAAATTATGTTTGACACTTAATCACGTCTTAACTACTGGACTGATTAACTTTAAATCTTGCATATAGATTCTTAATTAACCGAGGATGATTATAGGCCTATTTTCGATTCTTCAAGATTTGATTATTAGTTTTCAGTTTGTCAAGTTTTCAATTTCCCGGTTTCAAGGTTTCCCGTCGATCGAAGTTTCGTCCACCATTTTTGAGCCGCCATTTTGAATCCAACTTCATTTTTTTAATTGGAAGGTGGTCATATGATATATTATGATCTCGATACAGGATTCCAAGATAAAATATGTTGAAAACCGCACATCGATATCTCAAACCTTTCAAAAGTTATTCTAATCCATCTATCTATCATCTTCTATGCTATAATAAAGGAAAAACTGGCTTATACACGTATACACCTGTAAAGGATAGGAAAATTATGTTTGACACATCATCACGTCTGAACTACTGGACTGATTTACTTGAGATGTTGCATATAAATTCTTATTGACCGAGGATTCTCATTGGCCTATTTTCAATTCTTCTAGATTTCATAACGTCAATTTTTCAGTTTGTTGAGTTTTTAAATCTTGACAATATCTGTGATATTTCAATCCATTATTGAACACAACAATATAATCAATTCGATTTATTGCAATTTTATAAAAATATTACAATATACTTATTTTCCTCCAGTGCATCATTGAACCATAAATATGAAGTCAGAATGTGAAAAGAGGTATTACTAGGAATTAGATAAATTTTTATACAAAATTCTTCAATCTGATGCCATTTCTAGTATATAGACAATTAGTCTGTTCGCTAGCAATGAAATGTATTTTGTGAAAATGATATATTCAGTGTTATTGCACACATAAAGATGGTTTTTCTTATGATGAATATTGAAAAAAATGAATGTCACTCTCATTTTGTAACATTGTGAGCTTTAGAGCTATATCATATTAGGTGTTTTTTCAGGCGCCAACCCAATCAGACAATCGAAGAGCTGCGTGCCCTACCGACACGTCTGGAAACGCCTGGAAAAATGCCTTATATAGTCTCAACCTTTCACGGAGCTCT
Source organism: Nilaparvata lugens (assembly GCF_014356525.2). Taxonomy (NCBI): domain Eukaryota; kingdom Metazoa; phylum Arthropoda; class Insecta; order Hemiptera; family Delphacidae; genus Nilaparvata; species Nilaparvata lugens. The sequence goes on from NC_052508.1 coordinate 665,970, forward strand.
CTTATTCCGTTTTCTTATTCTTAACCACAGATGAGCATGTAGGGAAATCACTGATTTCGACTTTATATATCATATTTTCTTTATAGAAAGTAAATAGATCAAGCAGATCTCATTTACTTAAAGAAAAATTATTTTACATTTACATTGCTTAATTTTCGTGTAGCTTATTTAATCACGCGATTAAAATGTTATCATGGAAAGAAGTTAGATTGCACTCAGCCATCAAATAGAATAAGGAAGTTTTTATTTAGGCTATTGATATGTTAACTGATTTCTGGGTATTTTTTATTGATGAGAATATAGCAGTTGTGTAATCGAATTGCCTTCTGCTTACTGAGTGTCTGGGAAATCTGATAGAAATAGATTTGTACTAAGTGGTCGAGTATTGTTACTGAGTGTAAGGGGTTGTTGTGAATGTTTCGCTCTATAATTGATAGATAGGATCAAGGTTTTGATATATTATTGCCTGATCAATAGGTCATTCATTTCTTGAAAATGACGCTACTGGGACAAATCCGAAGTTTGACAAAGCTCGGATCAGAAATTTCTATGGAGTAAATAATTTCTTCAAATGACTATCATATGCACCCTCCATATAATATGCACCAGGCATATCTATCTGTTCAAGACTCAGCGCACACGGTGTGACTGTTTTGCAACTGCAGTTGCGACTGACTTGCAACTGTAGTTGATAAACAGTCACATTGTCTACGCTGGGCCTGCATAGTTGACAGTGGTTCGTTTGAACAGTTAACCCGAATATCGAAGCTCAACCCTCATCAAATGCAAATCTGCATATTACATTCTATGAGTAAATAGAAATATTATAATTTGTGAAGAGTTGAATATACTCCTGGAATGGAATATTGGGATCAATTTTTTGAACAGTTTAGTACAGTAACTGTTTAGAGAAACTGTTTCTCTAGTAGCTCAGATATATATATATATATATATATATATATATGAATAATATAATAAATATATATATATAAAGAATATTATTCACCTACATTTCAATGGATTTCAATGGTTTTGTATTTGGATAGGAAAGAACAAACGATCATTTGTCAAACAAACATCCCTTCTTGTATGAATGGTAGAATAGGGAGTTTAAGAGACGGCAAGAAAAGAGTTTTGGATGGGAGGATAAGAGAATTAAGAGAGCAGAGGTCTAGAATTGATTTTAATTCGTCTCAGAGGACAGGGAACAGGGAAGCACCGGTACAGCTTCCTTGTATTTTGTCAAGTATGACCTGTGATCATGAATTGGGAGGTCATGAGAAAGTCTCAGAGTGCTTAGTGATCATCCACAAGAGAGATTCATAATCACTGCATCATATTCAAAAACTACAGAATCTAATTGGATGATTCATTGCAAGTGTTTGCTATCGTTTTTAATTTAAGGTTTCTCATTGCCATCAACCTATCAGCCAGAAATGCAATCACTTTTTTCTAAAAAGAAAACTGAAATAATCAAAGTCCCGTCGGAGGTGCATGAACGTTCAATTTGGAACACTCTTCATGAATATTTTTCTTGCATTTTGCCTCGCTGGAGAAGAATTTAATTACTGTATGCTGTTATTGATTTGTCTGGTTTCAATAACATTTTTCTTTTGATCTCAAGCTTGCTTAACAAGATGCAAGTTTCGCTGAAACATGAATAGTACTTTCCGAAAGTTTATACTTAAATGAATATTTACTGATCTGAGAGATAGCTGTATTTCTTGAACATTGACCAGCCTATTGCCACTCTTCTAGTAATCACTCTCCATTGTCCATCTCTCCCTTTTCGATGTCCTAAGTAGATGAAGTGTTCAACTGCTTCCATCCTTCCGTCTTCGGTCTCTAATACTCTCTTGTTACTTTCACTATTATAAATCATTACTTTTGATTTATCAAAATTTACTTTCAATCCAACCTTTCTTGTTACTTTCCTTCATAATTCTACATACTTCTTCGGTGCTATTTCCTATAATAGCAATATCATAGGCAAATTTCAATGTATTAAATTTCACCCAATTGATCTCGATTCCTTTTTCCTGCTATTATAATTCATCTATCTAAAGATTTTTCCAGAAATGCATTAAATATTTTCGCTGATGGTCTCCCCGCCTTAAGCCTCTATTCACTTCAACCACTCTTCCTTTTCCTCTCAATTTGAATTCAATTTTCATGTTCCTGTAAATGAATCTGAATAATTCCAGGTACTCATTGACAATTCCCATGTCTTCAAGCGTTCGTAATACGGAAGTTGTGTTGATTTTATCGGATACTTTCTCTAAATTAATGTATAGGAGCACTAGTGGAAATTTATACTCATTAGAACGCCTTATCAGTTCCTGTAAGACTAGGATGTTATCCAGCGTAGAGAAGTTTTTCTTAAATCCGGTCTGGTTGATTAAAGTTGCTGCCGTCAAATATCCATCTATCCTGTAGGAGATTACTGCCATGAATATCTTGTAAATATTTGACAGGAGACTTATTTGACGGTTATAATTCTTGATTTCCATCCCATTACCTTGATTGAAGAGTAATATCAAGTTAGCTTTAGGCCATATTTCAGGAATCTTTCCACTCCTAAGGCATAAATTGAATATTTTTGTTATTATTTCAATAACTCTTTCGCTACCTGCTTTTAACTCCTCGTTTGATATTCTATCAGGGCCTGTTGCTTTTCCTTCCCTGAGATGATCAATGTCGGTGGACATTCTTCATTTGTTTGCATGTATTGCTGATTTTATCCATAACTACATAGAAAACTAAAGAGGTGAGGGTGTTAAAGATTGAAGTCATCAAAGCTTGTAATCATTATGGCGCCTATTTACAGAAGAGCTATAGTATACAAGTGTGCTACTATTCACAAATATTATTACCGTCATTCAGGGTTATCATACTGGGCTATAATATAAGCCTACGTCTGCTTTTATTAGTGCAGCAACCCTGCAATTGGGCTGTTTCAGTCCTCACCTTGGTGTTGCCCACCCACGGAGATCGCTCGTTTCATCTATGGTGATAATGCCTGTGAAATGTCGGTTATATATTGCTGGCAAATTACTTTGGCTCCTGCTCTACAGAATGAGTCGGCTGCAATTACGGAAGCAATAATTTGTGCTCTCTGAACATCGGCTCAGGCTGCTCAAGTTAAAGTGCTAAGTTATAATCACTGGATAATTGGATTAAATGCAGTATTTATCAAATACTATTACAGGCTCAATTTCCTGCTCTTGAGGTGAAACCGAGCACAATAATTATCTCCATCAACCATTATTATTAATTATTATTATCCAGAATAGAACATAACAATGTTTTGGTTCATACTGTAACAGACTGAAATAGTCCACATTGTGTGGTCTATTATTTGTATAAACTATTTGGAGATATTATCTCTCATGAGGGAGTGAAAGTAAGTTGAGTTAAATTAAGTGAAAGATTAAGTTCAACTCCGTTCCAGTTTCTTTGTAAACAAGTAAACTCATTGATGTCGTGCTTTCAATTGTGAATTATGAGAGGCGAATGAAATCGAACTCCATGAATCTGAGTTAATGGGAAGCATCTCTGAACATTGTTTGAGGAATGAAGAATATTTTATTCAAATATGTTGTATCCATCTCATTCAGACATACAGAGTAAGATGAATAAAGATGATAAATCACCAGGCTCACCCCAACTTCTCCCCCACTACATCAACAACAATTGGGTTTTTATTTAATTCTGAGAATCAGGAACCAATAGTTCTCTTTGAAAAATCCGATTTCGAATGGGATGTCCAAAACAATTATTATCAAGCTATAAGCAATACATGTGTTGAGAAAAGTTCTGAGAGGAAAATATAAGCTTGATTGAGAGTAGTTGAGGAAATCCACAGTGCTTGAAGGAGAAGGAAACAAAGTGCAAATCCTGGTATTTCAGGATGACGGAAGGATTGCCGATAATGTGATTGGTACGTTGTTCCAAGTTTTTCATCAGTTTGAAATTTTATTTATTTATTTATTCCATAAAAACATAGAAAGGCTCACAGACAAACTCCAGTACGAGCCTTAATGACACATTTGATAGTGTAACGTTACAATTAAAAAAGAGAATAAGAGAAAAGAAAATAATATCGCAATTCATTAAATATTCACAATTCAGTAGGCTATAACTAATAAGATTAGAAGAGAACGATATATTGGTCAGATTCAGAAAGTTAGTAAAAGGGTATAGGATGGAAAATATTTAAATAAAAAGAAAGAAGAAACAGTTGAAAAAAAAGGAGAGTTAGTAGAGCTCAAAAATAATAATTTATTCATCAATTGAGCAGCATAATTTTTCACAAGATTTTTTGAATGTATTGAAGCGGTCATAGAAGGGGTCAAGGAATGGGTTTAGTCTATTGTACAATCTCATTGTTCTATTCAGGTAGGAATTGAAATGGTGAACGGTTCTGACAAACGGTATCTGAAATAGCATATTAAGTCTTGGTCTATTGCATGGAACATGGAAATTTAACAAATTGATGAAATCTGGCATGAATATATTATTATTTAGAATGTCATATAATAACATTAATGCTCTAATGGATCTTCTGGTTTTTAATTTTTGGACTTTAAATGTTGACCTTAAGGTTTCGGTGGAAAAAGCTATTGGACAAAATGTATTATACGTTTTGAAATAAAGATACCTCAATAACTTATTTTGAATAATCTCTAAATCATTTACGGCAGTGCTCTGTGATGGCTCCCAAACAAGTGCAGCATACTCTAGCTTGCTCCTCACTGTTGCATTATAAATATTCAATATGACCTCACATCTAGTGAAGGGCTTACAATTACGAAAGAGAAACCCTAGTGATCTATTGGCCGAATTCATGACATGAGCCAAATGATCCCTGTATTCAAGTGCTGGGTCCATCAAGACTCCCAGGTCTCTCATACTCGTTACCCTGTCCAGAAAAGTATCATTTATTTTATAACTATATTGTCTGGGATTCTTTTGGCGGGTAAAGATCATGAACTTGGTTTTTGAAATATTGATTTCTAATTTATTCAATTCACACCACCTCTGAACACCGTCCAAATCCCGCTGCAAGAAGGCACAATCATGAATACCAGCTATAGGCCTGAAGAGCTTAACATCATCAGCAAACAGCAGAATACCGGACTTTTCAATGTAATCAGGAAGATCATTTATTAACAATAAAAACAATAATGGGCCAAGATTTGATCCCTGAGGGACACCTGATGTGTTGGTGAAATCAAGAGACCTCTGATTATTGAATAATACATAAGATTTCCTATCAACGAGATAACTTTTAAAAAATGTAATCAGACTCTCAGACAGTCCGAAACCTTTCATCTTATTTAAAAGTACTGTGAAATTTACTGTATCAAATGCTTTTTTATAATCTAAGTAAATTACATCGACGCGACCTTGTACATCTAGCTCAGAGGAAACAGATTGGGAAAACTGCAGCAAATTAGTAACCGTTGATCGCGAAGGCATGAACCCATGTTGAAAAGGGGAGATTACAGGCTTTACGTGATTAAATACTTTACTGTAAAGTATATACTCAAATACCTTGCTTGTTGAATTCAAAATAGCAATCGGTTGAAAGTTTCCGATTATATTTTTAGCACCAGATTTGTGGATGGGTGTTATCCTAGCAACTTTCCATTTTGCAGGATATTTATTTGATTTGAGAGCCAAATTGAAGATGATTTTCAAGGGTTTAGTGAGTATATCCTTACATCCTTTTATTATATATCCTGGCACTCCATCAGGTCCACAAGAGCGTGTGGCTTTCAGGTCATCTATGGCTGAGCTGACTTCTTCCTCAGAGATAAATTTTATTTGAAGTTTATCAAGAGGTGGCAAAATATGATTAATATTATTAGCTTCATTGTCGTTTTCGGGAGGCGTAGTATCATTATTGTTGTTGCAATCAATATAGGTTGAATGAAAATAATTAGCAAATGCCTGAGGCACCTCCTGACTGGTATATTTACATCCATTCCATTCAAAACAATCTGCCACTGACCTTGATTCCTTTTTACTCCCTACGTAATTCCAGAATTGTTTCATATTGGATTTAATGTCGCATTGTAATGAGTCTATGTACCTCTGATAAGCTATATTTATTTCTGATTTTATTGACGCTCTTAAATCTATGAATTTGTTCAAGTAGTATCTGGAGAACGATTTTTTACGCGCACACTTATTTTTAGATTTAATCATTTGAATTATATTCCTTGTATACCAAACTGGATACCTAGATTTAATTATTTTTTTATTCTTTGGTATATGCAAAGTGAAGGCATTATTCATCAATTCATAGAAATAATCAAGAGCCAGATCTACATCATGAAATTCATATAAACTATTCCAATCAGAATCTCTGAGTGTTAAATAAAATTCAAGGAAATTCGCTTTTTTGAAGTTATAATACTCAATATTTAAAGGAGGCTGTTTTGGCTTTCTTTTAACGGTAAAACTAATATCCAAACTTGGATGATGCGGATCCTCTGCAAGCAGAGGACTAGTTTCATGTAAAACAACCAAAGGCAGATTACTCATAGACAAGTCAAGAGTTTTAGAGTTTGCATTTAATACATTATTGTACATCTTAAGATTGAAAAGGCACATGAAGTTTCTTAGCCTGGCATATTTACCTGTCCCCCACACAGTATTGTGACACAAGGTACCATTTATCTCACTTAGATTGAAATCTCCTACAATTAACAAATCATGAGAGTAAATTTCATTGCATCCCTCAATGAAATCAAAGAAGTCACAATAGTCAACCAGGTTAGATTCGGGAGCAAAATAAACAACACAGATAGAAACGATCTTATCTTGGATGGATAGCTTGACAAGCAGCGATTCATAGCGCGCAGTAGCACGAGAATGAATGAGTCGAGATGACCATTTATCAGCCACAGCGCAAAGAACCCCCCCACCCCAGCGCTTACCAGAGACAATCCTATCACGGTCACATCTGTAAACACGATATCGAGCATCGAACAGCTCGCTATCATGAATTTCATCACTCAGCCAGGTTTCAGTTAAAGCAACAATGTCAAAACTTTCACCCAGCACAGACTTTAGTAATTCGTGAGTCTTTGTGCGACAACCTCTAATATTCTGATAATTTAATTTAACTAAGAGAGAGTTAGAATTCAAAACAAATAATTAATTTCAAAAAAGAATAGAACAACGGCAAGAATTTGAATATTTTGCGACTGAGTAGCGGAAGACAGGAGAAACAACGGAATGGATTGATTACAGCCTTATCAGACAGTCGAAAATAAAATTCTCGTATCAGACAAGGCACTGTGTTAAACTCGGTTACCTGCAAGTTTTTCAATATCGCTATCAGTTTTGATAACGCAAATAGTTGAAGTCTCGTCTCTTCTAATCTTAATGTTACCTGTTCTATCTATCCATAGAAACTTAAAGTTCAGTTCTTTTTTAACTTTTTTTGCCTTTGCAAATAAAATAGCTCTCTCTTGACAGAGAGACTGATTAATATAAATCGGAGTATCAGACGCCAATCCCAAGTGTCTGGTTGACAGAGTCCTCTTCACACGACGCCTCTCCATGATCCTCTCCTTCACTGTACGGTGGACAAATTTCACTATAATTCCAGGCGATGGGCGGTTGTTCTTCTGCTTCAGTCGATGACAAGCAACGATCATATCCTCCTTGATAGGGACATCTAGCGCCTTTCCAATCTCCATAACGATTCCGGCGACGTTTTCGTTCTGGGAGCCAGGTATTCCATGGATTTCTAGAGTATTTGATCTTGAATACTGCTCCAAATCAGTCAATCTCACTGAAAGTTCTGTTACCTTTTTAGACAATGCCAACTTATCCGATTTGAGAGATTCAATGATTTGATTCTGCTTTTCAATGATGAGTTGTTGAGCAGATAATAGTGCGGCGTTCTCGTCGAGCTTCTCGTGACACGATTCGAGTGACTTACCCAAGTCGGTTTCGATACGCTTTAATCCAGAATCGAGTTTTTCACCCAAGTCCTTTATTAGGATTTTTAAACTTGCAATTTCATTATTCGAATCCTGACTTAACGCATCACCACCGTCGCTATAACTACGACTCAACCGACGATCGTGAGCACAATTTGAGCACAACCATTTACGTCCGGATGTTTCATAAACACTCAACTCTGTTTCACCAAAACCCACGCACTGTCCATGGAAATTCTCCCTGCACTCACTACACTGAATTTTGTTCGTAGCCTTGTCCTTCGAAGACCGCACGATCAATTTGTTGCATTTATGGCAATTCATACTGACTAGACACGCTCACTTTTAGATAGATAACGGAGCTCAATCGCTTTACGTCCGCTCTCATCAGAGTCTGATAAATTTTCTCCTCTATTTCAAGTACTCCACTAGTGAACTTTGATCTTAATACCTTATGGCTTTTATACCTCATACTTTGAACATTTAAAAACCTTCCTAAACATTATTCCAGTGATAAGAGTCTACATATTGCAAAAATCTTTCAAACTATCAAAAATATCTGTGGAAACATTTTGTTGAATTTTGAAATCAAACCAATTGTGGAACCCATAACTCACAATTCACTTGTAATTATTGTATATTCCAATACTGTAAAGCAAAAAAAATTCAGGAAATCGAGGAAAATTGGGAGTATATTATGTGCATTTCTCTGATGATCAACAAATGTGCCTTTCTTTGAGAAGACATCGAGCTCATGTATTGTTACGGGTTTCTACACTTATAAAACACTTGAGGCGATTTAAACTGAGTAGATTTATTACTTAGCACTATAACACACTGAAGTAAACTAGAAACAACTATAAACTGATAACTTCCTACTAACTCACACCAAACTATCACAAGCTTACGTTTAAAAATAACTGTCACCGAGTATAATAAAACTGATAAACTGTATAAGCAACCACAAATGTCTACAAAAGTATGTTATCACTCTGTCACGATAAGAGAAGAAACGAGCAAAAGCACTGTAGTTTGTCAACTGCTTCCCTGACTGCAACTCACGCCATTTATAAGGCGGGCAGAACCATCCATAAAGAACCAGAGTACGGCAATTCGTCCGACCAATCACAGTGCATGGAAAACTCCAAAAGATTCAAGATCGCGCCCGCCATTAGTCGATGGCTCCCCTCACCAGAATCCGAATAGACTGGAACGTTTCGGAAGCACCCCTGCTACCCCGCGTCAACACTGCTCCCGCTGTGCCGTCCACCAGAGACCCCTCGCCTCCTGCCATCCTACTAAAGGCTTCATCCATAACAGTATCAATTGAAAATTGGTTCCTGCTAAAGAAATCATTCATGTGTAATCCATTCTATATACTCGTATCTAGATATATTTCAATATTAATATATTATAAATAGTCCAGTTACTATATACATTGGTGTTTGCAATTTATACTTTAGTTCTGATTTTTTGATATATTGTTAAGATACATGACAGAAGTCAGAATCAATTTCTTCATGCGAAATTTCCTTGTGCTAGATACAGCGTGGCCCAAAAACGTCGCATTTTTAATTCATTTTCCAGTTTCCATCTATTTCTGCCAAATCCAGTAATCGGACAAAAACATTTGCTCCCGCCTTTTTTTTAGATTATAAAATTCTGAAAAAATGATATCATTCGGAACTCTCTATCTCCTGATCAATCTTACCAAAGTGGGCAGGAAAATCTATCTATTTATTATTCTTACAACTCACAACATAATGAGGAGAAACTTTAAATATTCCGAAAAATCGCATTATTAGCATTTGAAATTTCCAGAATCACACACCTTCCCGGTGGGCCTGTTTGTATTGCAAGGAAGGTTTAGAGGATAAATTGGATCTGACGATAAGCTGAATAATTAATTAGTAATTGGAAGAGACTATGAGGCTGATCTGAGCCGCCTCAGTGCTGTTTGCGAATAATCAACCTGCTTTGCACAGAGCCAATGCCAATGCCACCAGTTGGAGAGACTACAGATCATTCGGTGGCAATTGTTGGATTTGCTTGGTGTGGATTAATTGCTTCGATACTCTTTGAGCGACAGATTGAAATTGTGGTCGACCGCGCAACACTATTTGCCTTCCTTCTCAAATCAATGGTGTTGGCCAGTTGGCTAGTCACACTTCACCCCTATTTACCCAGACTTGAACAAGAGTTTGTTAAATTGATTGGATCATTATTTAATCAATTGATTGTGTACTATAATTTCGGTTGACTTTCATAGTACGATTTTGATGGTCAGTTTTGCCACCCAGCATCAGTCATAACAAATAAGTGGAATAAAGTGATTAAGATAAGTGACGTACACTCTTCACAACTGTAGGTACCTTGCCCTTGAGTAGCCTTCTCCTATCTTGGGTTGATGTGCTCCAAAATCACGTCTTGTTGGTACCTTGAACTGTAAGTAGGGCCTGGATGCACTCATATATATTCAATTTAACCGCTGTAAAATGACGACATTGTCCGATTTGTTCATAGGTTATCCTAGCTTAGCTTCCGTTAGATGGCGTCATTCAACTATAGTTGAATAATAATAATATTATTAAACAAAAATTCAAAATAAATGCTGTGAATCACACCGGAGACTTCTGCCACTGCAATAATATTGACAACTGAAAATTCCCTAGATGAAAATTCCCTGTTGTCAATATTTACAGTAGCAGAAGTCTTCGGGGTGATTTACATCATTTAATTTGGATTTTCGTTTAATAAGAATTATTGATCTATTAGAATTTGAATAAATGCAATATCACAGTAATTTCCATCCATAGTTGAATAAATGAACGCACTCACAATCTGGTGATTGCCTTATGGGAAGGGTGATACTTCCCACACACAAACCTGGGGCTGAAAATCAACAAAAGATAACAGTGAACGATTTTGAGATGTTTCTATTCTAGGAAGCTGGAAATAGTTCTAGTAATGTGAAATTCCATAAGCATAAACAATTAACTTATTTTAGATATCAGACCAGCAATCGATCTGAATTACTGGATTCTATTCTTTTCACTTCCCATCTTTGTCGCTTCCAAATCGTATTCCTCTTGTTTTCCACTTCCAACCTCAACTCCTTCCCTGTTTCACCTTCACCTAAACTTTTTCTTATCCCTCTTCTGATTCAATTTTGTTCATATTCTGTTTTCGTACCGAACATGTATAAATTGAATTCTGCTTCTCCTTTTCCTTTTGAATTCTTTTCCTTCTACTGATTTTTTCTGCTTCCTCTTTTCCTGCTTCTACGTTTTCTCCTGCTTCGTCTTATTCTCCCATTTCAGCTCCTTCTCGTCATTTCACACTTCACATCTATTATACTCCCACTTTTTCTCACATTTTTCCAAGAAATCTTTGTTTTATTTTGTACCTCTTCATCCTCTGCCCACGCTATTCATATCCTTATTTATTCTATTATCCTAATGATTTCAGTGTTGAACAATTTTGACCGATTTTAGTGTTTGTATGCTCGTATTCTCATTAAACAATGAAGTGGGAGTAGAATGCGTCTCGTTTTCCGGTATGAGTCAAAAAATAGTGGGAATCATCTATTTTAATAAGAGAGTCGATATTTTGGATCAATTGGGTAGGACCACATCGGGATTATTAAATTATCCGGACTATCAAAATCACCTTGAGAAATGGGCTAGCATGAACTAAATAAAAATGTATTTAAAATTGTATATCTCCTATCATAATCAGGTAGGCTACAATAGAAGATCTAAGAGAGATTCAAATATTTTTTTTAATGTATTGTTAATATCGCTCATTCAATTTGTACTTATTCTACAAATACATATGTATGTACATATTGTAAATATGTACGAATCCTACATATTGTACAATAGTCAGTAAATACAAGACATATTTCTAGCTAGAGACCAATTCGGTTTATCAACGGTTGAAATTTTTGGTCTACTGTACTAGTACAGAAATAACTATCACAGAAATTTTACCCGGTAAAGCAAACCAGTGAGAGAAATGAGAATTTCTCTTCCGGATCAACTGATCAGCAAGAGCCTTCTTGCCTGGCAAAATAACTTCTGCACAATCTGGAACTAACTTCGTTTTTCTTTATTGCAGAGTCGGTGATGTGAGTGCTGATAAGAAACCAACGAACGTAGTTGAGTCTCCAATCAAGAGGTTAGTCGTAAAAAATATCCCTGTCTCAATTCATGAATGTAAACATAACCATACTTAAAGATACGGTACTTAAACTAGTCATAAACTCAGGCCTTGAGATACAATTGTCGATTTCTTAAAAACCTTGAGTTTCATTTCCTTTGATGAATAGATTTTATTCTAGGAGTAATCGAAATTCATAATACTATCAAATATAATATGAATGAATTGGTGATATTACCAGCAATGTTCCAGGTATAAAAAATAACCTGAAAATTGGTGACATATATTCACTCCAAACCAGTTTGTTTTATTGAATTCATTTTAATGTTTTAATGTTTAAAACTTCAGATATAATGTACGCATCATCGATAGTATGGCTCAATAAGATATTGAATATTTATTCTGATTGTTTTTCATTACAGTATTATACTTTAACGTTAAACGCAAAAATGTTGATTTTACGGTTTTCCAAGCTCCTAGTTTTTTATGTTCTATGTAATGTTTGATTTCGAGGTTTCTAAGCTGCAAATGTTGCATTATTGGAGAGTTCAATTAGCTCCAATTTGCATAATAGTTTTACTCTCTGCCTTTAACACTGTTATAGAAATAATAATGCGTGATATCAATTTGACACCTATTCCTCAAGTGGAATATTCCTGATGGTTGAACGCCAAGATACGTACTGGATGTAGAGAGATTCTAGGCTAGATATAATATTTCAAAATGATTCATTTCATTATTCAAGAGAAATTTTGATGAGGAGGGGATGAAAAGCTATATTTTCACAGATGGAATATCATGATTTATTCTGTATAATTCCGGCATCCGTTCTTTGATATATTTCTCGCTTGAATTGTCTCGCATATCAGAGAACGAATATGTTCTGGAATTATGGAAAATGAATTTATTTTATTACTTTCAAACACTCCTATTCTCATAAGATAATCCACTTTAATCTACTATAGTTCAGTCAACGAAAGTTTATAGAGGAAAAAGTTTGGAACACAATTTTTGACCCCACAGCTCTTTCAAGGATATATGAGGGGGTAAACATATCAAAAGTCCTCACTCCTACTCCCTTTGCTAAAGGGGTCAATATGCGTCTTTCCGAAATTTTATTGGAATACAAAATTGAAGCTTACATATTAGCCTACAAGTTTTATCTGTAACATTTTCCCATATCTCTTTTAGTTTTCTGGGTATGTGCTCTCAAAAGGGTCACATTTCAAGAAAAACCCTTCCGGCTCCGATTTTTTCGTCTTTTTTGCCTTATAACTTTTCAAAGATTGATTGAAAAAATCCGTGTTGATCATGAGCTCAAAGAGCATAATATTCTCTTCAATTTCATGTATTACTACATTATTTTACGCATCTCACTACGATTGTTACAGCCGTCATAGTGTTGAGTGTAAATTAAGTTCAACAACAGATCAATTGACAGGGAAATTTGGAGGGAACGTTTGGAGCACAATATTTGACTTCGCAGCTTTGTTTGGACTAGTTAGAAGGAAAACATATCAAAAGTCTTCTGAGTACGTGTCCAGCCCATTGTAATCTCCTACATTTTATTTCTCTAACAATGTCTGAGTTAATGTAGAGGTCTCTAATCTCCTTATTATGTTTCCTCCTCCATTCTCCTAGGCCTAGCTGTTTCTTGGGCCAATATATCTTTAGCGGCAATTTATTCTTTAAACATTGTACTTCTTTCTTGGTTAAGTTTCAGACCCGAAGAGTAGTACTGGACTTGTTTTGTATAGTCTGAGCTTTGTTTTGTGAGATAGGGTCTTTGAAGAGAGTATTTTGCTGCAGGCATACATAAACCTGTTTGTTAATTTCATGCGTTGAGAATGTGTAATGGAAACACTTTCAAAACGCTTGAAACTGATCTTTATGAAACGATTTTTCCAGTCTACTGCACCAAGCTACAAGAGAAACGCCAGCATCAACGCCGATCGCAACGGACGTGACGTCATCCACAGACGTGACTTCGGACACGGTGCTGTCGAATCCTGCCGAGCAGATGATGCGTGTGACAGTTGTCTGACACCCGACTCGCGCCACACCCCACGCCACCAGCTTCACCATCGACCACATCGACGGCTATACACAGGACAACGACACCACCGGCTATATGAAGTACGCGTCCTCACCAAACACGCAACTCAAGTACATCACCTCCTTCTATCACTCGCGTGATACATTCAAGTGACACTCTCACAGTCAGACAAATCTCGTACCAAAAGCTTCAAGTGCCAATTATTAAGGTTTAAACAGTTTTGGGTTCTCCCCCAATGTAATTTTAAAATATAGCTAACAAAAATCATCTACTCATAAAATAGAGAGTTTGTGTTACAAAAAACCAATAGTGTCGTCTTGTGTATCTCAGACGCGACTAGTTTCGCACGATTCACGCTATTATCAAGCGTCGAAGTTCATTATTAATTTGGCGCTTGATTATAGCGAGAATCGTCTGAACTTGTCGCGTCTGGATTGAAAATAATAAAAAGGTGCAAATAGTTCTCTGTGATTAATCTTCCAAGTAGCATTATCAATTTTTTTTATGTGTATTACATTCCCTGTTCTTTGCTACCCAAAAACTGCAATTATTAATCCATTGAGAAGTGATTTTATTAAGGTATTATTGTTAAGAATGATTTGGAAATGTGATCAAACTCAATTAGTAATCTGTGTATTGTGATAACGGTCCGGCAAGTAGCAAGATATAACAATTATAGAGCTGAGGAGCAATATTGATTCCCTTATTACCTATTCATAATTTCAAAAACTATGTTGACCATCAACATTTCAAGGCTCATTATACTACCCTGGATGTTTAAAACAAATAACTAAAATGCCGTAATGTGAAAAACAAAAGAATGAATCTTCTGTTATGTTATGTGAGGTGGAAGAGCTTGGTTAATTCCTAGGATAAAAATTTGCTCTTGCTCAAGTAATCCTAGACTGTCCACTTTCCCCTATGCATTCAGCCACTAGACTACTTCAGGATACCACCAATACACATGGGTCCTTATAACTACAGAGCATAGCCTATATGTGAGTCGTCATACCACGAGACTTGTTTGCTTAGTAGGAAAACATACTCTTACGAGGCCAGAAACTGGTCGGTTGGATAATAATACAGATTAATTGAACAAAATGCGGTGTAACTCTGAACTAATTTTATAAGCTGAAAAGCTTAATGATAAAATTGGTTTCATCAATAAATAGAAATTATGAATTGGACTACTAAAAAAATTGACCTATCACGATTGGAAATCAGTCGACCACACAATAATCCGTAGCTCCCTTGTTCTTCCATCTCTGAATTCAGAACTCGAAACAAACTCATTACATCATTTAACGATCCCACCCGAGGCTGTTTTCGTTTCTTTGTTCCAACCGGTCTAGTTTTAGATGCCCTCCTTCAGTATCTGAAGCCCTGCTTATCATTCCGACCCTTTCATCAAGGTGAAGCCTGATTCATAGAATCATGTTATTATTATTATTCACAATCTCTCGCATTTTCTGTTATTCTACTGATACTACCAAGCTGTTCAAACATGATTGCCTTCACATAAAATGAAACACCTTTACATCAAAATGCTTCACAAGTATTATAAAACCTCTTGAAGCTCGTTTAAATACGGTTAACATTCAATGAGACTAAATATTGGGGAAGATTTAAAAATAACTGAGAACATGTTCAACATTAAAGATTTGAAGTTTCAAAGAGATTTGACAATCCATCTCTAATTCTTCTAAATTCCGTTTGATTTATTGCGAATGCCATAGTATAACGCTATTCAAGACTATGCAAAATTACAATGAGCAGCAATAATTGATCGGGCCCTACAGATAAGAGTTTATGAGGCATTAATCAAGTCAACATTGAGGATAAGTAGCTGTCAAGCGATTAATGCACTACACAGAACCGAATACAACATAAATTCCATGATTTCAATTCAATAACATAACACGACACCTGTTGACTGATTGTATAATTTTAGGGAGCACAAATCTCTTGTAGCTCTATTCACAGTTGATCTTGATACAACATGATCATCACTGAATTATAGAATAATTGAACAGACCAGAGTACAACAGCTCTGCTTGGTTGTTATGTAAAGCATTATCATTAGCAGTCCCATCCAAGTGAAGTACATTCAGATTGTTATTGCATGTGAGAGAGCATGCCCAGTTAGTGCAATACATATTCTCACGTACTCATGGATTTCACAGCAGCCCATTAGTTCAAAGTTGCAGAGATCTTAGATGTTCTTAATAGTCATACTGCATTATCATACAAAAAAGTATAGATTTCATCGATATTATTTCTTATTCACTCTGAATCTACATAGGGTACCCGATGATTGTACTACCTCACCAGATAAATGCTGTCAATTTATTATCAATGTAATCTAATCTTACTTTTCAAAATATCCTGCCAAGTGGACAAGAAGCTAGCTTCTAATGCAGTTGCTATTAGACCAGGATTTATTTCCAAGAACAAATTAAAGGAATCATTAATATTGTTTATGCCTGTTGCATGAATTTATAAATGAATAATAGATAGAATGATCTGATCGAGAAACGTTTTGATACACAAAGAACTTTATATTCTAGATCAACCTTGATATTGTACAGTAGATTAATTATTCATCAATAACTATTTAAGGGTGTAATAGTGTACTTACTGTAACGTTTGTTATTGATGCACTACAAATATTGCAAAACTCTCGTTTTTCCAAATATAATCTTTGTAGTTTTTCTTACAGAACGTGACTGAATGCAAATATCTATTAGAAATGTATAAATTTTCATGTATGACATTTCCCATCACTGATGGAGAAATATATTGAATTCAGCTTCTAACTGAATGATCAAACACAGAGCTTATTACACACATGAGAGCCTGAACATTTATTGAAGCGAGATCTTTCAACAATGTTATCAACAATGTCATTGATGAATTTATCCAGAAGCTTACAGGGTGGCGGATTGATATTGAAGTTCTATAGCTCAAAAGCGCTCTTTCTATGGGAAGTTGGCTTTCTATCAAGGGATTTTGCATTGTTGACGGTTGCCTGTTGAACAAAGCCATGCGGTCTTTGTTTCTTCCCAATGGATTAAAATGTGTGTGGTCTCAAAAGCTGTAGGCTAGCGAGTATGCTATTACAGCCAGCCTGCTCTGGATTTCTCTGTTGAAGAAATAGTGAACAATCAAGTTGTAATTTTGAAAGTCACCACCTTCAGATAGTCATAAATCGAAACACAGATAGAGAGTTCATATGAATAGTAGGCCTACCCAAAACAAACCTAATATTCCAATTATTATAGAACCGATGAATCGATGTACACCTATTTTTTTCTCAAAAGAATTGGTTAATAAGTAAAGCTGACTGGATGAATGTCTCCAGTTTATTGATTTATGTAAATACTTTATCATTTCAACTGAAATTTTTGGAAGAAGCTATCAGATATTCTTCTTCTAATCAAAGTACGAGAGTGTCACATCGATGTTTAACATAAGATATTAGCGAGCGATTAATTGAGTAAATATTATGAGAATTGAACTTCCTAAATGTGAGATCGAGGTGGTCTTTAACATGAACCAAGTGCCTTATAAAATGTTTTAGTGTTATTGAGTAATGTATAATCAAAACTATGTCTATTGTTTGCTAACGATTAGAAAAATAAATGATTAAACCCTTCAATAAAATGTTAAGTGCTTCTTTGTTAACCTGAAATAATAATAATAATTGTCTATAATTACTCTGTGGGTGTTCCTCTTCTTGCACTGATTACGAATTAATCACAAAGCAAATTCTTTTCCTGTCCTGGAGAATCGTCTGTCGTGTGGAAAAGCAAAATAGCTACGTGTATACTCTTTCTGCAAACTATGTGATTCCCAATGTCAAATCCAGATTGTGATATTCCTACTCTATTAAGATGATCCATTATGTTTTTATTCTCATGGAAATTTATGTTTTTAGCTTCTATTATTGGGCCATGGTATCTCTATGAACCAGACAACTATAACTATTTATTAATATCAGCTATACAGAAATTCATGATGAGCGTTTCAATTTAATTTCTGCATTTAACCTAATGAAGAAGTTTGATAATCATTGATAAATTAACCATAACCCAAATTTGAGTGTTCTAATTCAATTACAACATTCCATTTTTAAAATCGATTACAATTTTTCATCTCAAGATAGGGACATTGTCTGTTTCAAGGAGTGGGGAAAGTCAGCCTTTTAACGCTGAGCAGAGGCGGAAGGACAGAGGCAGAGGTTAGAAATGAGAAATAGAACAACTTCCCGGACGAAATTTAGAGAGCGTTAGCTGAGATAAATAATTCAATTTAGTCGCCACCCCAATGGTGTTTCTCACATCGCCAGTGAACTTACTCTAATAGACTAGACTTTCTTCTCATTATAGTCATGATAATTCCTCTTCGGAGCTGAAGTGTG
The DNA here is from genome assembly GCF_014356525.2 of Nilaparvata lugens. Taxonomy (NCBI): domain Eukaryota; kingdom Metazoa; phylum Arthropoda; class Insecta; order Hemiptera; family Delphacidae; genus Nilaparvata; species Nilaparvata lugens. The sequence goes on from NC_052508.1 coordinate 684,568, forward strand.
GATGGGAGTCTCGGTGAGAATTAGAATTAATGGCAAATTAGCTGAAAGATAAGTAGTAGAATAATTCAGATTGTGAGCAAAGAAAAACTGAAAACTACAATAAGCAACTCGTCAGGATACGCTTAAACTTCAGTAACCTATTTTAAATTCTGGTAAGATTGAAATATAATATATTTTAATATCTTATACTGAAATATAAGATTAGTGGATATATATAAGATATATACTTCATATACAGGATATAAAGTTTCTAGCATTCGATATCTAGTAGCTATAAACTTTCAAAGATTTCCTAGACACTTTTTAATAACTGACTTCTGTGAAGTCAATCACAGAAATTCAGTTCTTGAGCTAGAAATATAATTTAAGAGACAGTATTCATTTCAAAACTGCCTATATTTAAAGTTATGGTGAACAATACAATTACAATAGAAATAAACCATCAAATTGATATTTTCCAGATTCATTTCTATACATAATTCAATCATCACTGAAATAGGTTACAAAAACTTCTTCAAACCAAAAATGAATCAATTATGGAAGAAACTCTAAATTAACTCTGAAAGAAATCGATTTCGTTTTTATTTTCATTTTCAAATATCTCAACGCAAGAATGCTAGTGAAGATGAGTGATCTTTAAGTATTAGTATTTTTCAGAGTTTATATTTTTACAATATTTCAATAATATTTTAATAATCTCATAAATGGTGAACATTTTTCCAACCACTGAAAATAGCATCCGCACATTTCTCATTGATGATTCCAGTTTAAAATAACGGAAGAAATTTATTTGAAATAATAATAAAGTGACATTGTGAATTGAAGAAGGGAAAGGATTAGTTGTCAATGGGAAGTAACATTGACATATTTTTTTGAAATGTTGAAATGCGAGAAGCAAAAGGATGAGCCGATTAAGGAGTTCTTCAAGTTTCCGAAACAGTCAAAATTGAAGATTGTAATATTCTTCCTCCAGACCTATCTGAGAGGACTTCTCCAGACTTCCACTGCAAAATCAGCAGCTTCTATTCAAAATCCTTTTGTTCAGTAAGAAGAACAAAACGGTTATTAATTTGTGCGGTCCGCTCACCGAACTAAACGGCTTTTGTTGGCTTTTTGTGGTACTTCAGTAATCTTGAAAGCATCAATCCAAACAACTTCACTTTGAGAAGTGAGCGTTTAATCTTTCCTCCGTCATCATTCGTTTCAAGGCATATGTTGCGAATGATTCTCAACATTACAATGCTGAGGTGCCTGTAAAGCTGGGAAGAATGCTGAGAAAAATAGAAAGAAACCCTGAGAAAAAACCTTATTGTTCATCCTACAGATTCCATATCAATTTGTTTGAATTTATTTCACGGCTTAATAATAAGTTGATGAATGTAAGAGAAGTTCACATAAGCTTATAAGTTCAGTTCACTCGCTATAAGCTCATGAACTAACATAAGCTAAGCACAGAAGTAGGAGCTGAACGTATTTTGGGACAAACCCCATACTCTAGTTTATTGACGGGTTGAATAGCCCATTTCACAAAATTTTACAAGAATAAGACCATGCTGCGTTCACTTCGAACAAAAAAATGTCAATACTGTAAACTAATAGGTATCTATTCTCCGTACGAAATAACTTTTGACTTTGAGGTTCCTATATATTGGAGAAATAGAGTGAGCTCAGCCAATTACTGTATGTAATTATGGATAGTGTAGAAGCGCAGTTGACAATTTTGTCGATGAGAGTCATTTGACTGAATGCTTTCAGAGAGGAAACTCCGTAAGTTTAACATGAGCGCTTGAATACTCACTAGAAATTAGAGAATGCTGGCCGGTTCAGAACGGTAACATCACCGCTGTTGTATCCCTACCTCTGTATGCCTTCTCTGCTGCGCATTTCCCTCCCAAGTCAGAAGTGATTTTGAAATGAGTATAGTTCACTTAGTAATTCGATATGATCTCGACAATGTTGACAGACTCTGAATGGTGAGTTACACTAGTAATCCTTTTCAATTTTTACAATTTTATTTTGCATGATGAGATGAGTCTCTAGTTGATCGTTTTCTGATTCATCAACTTATTATTCAAAAAATCATTCATGATGAGAGTGAAGAGGATCTCAACAATGAGTATATTCTCTCGCATTCTTGAAGATTTATGGAAATGAACAAGGATTCTAACGGATTGGTAAAGCACAAACCTTGTATTTCCCAGCAAAGAGCAGCGACGGATTCCCCTGGATAAAAAGCACACTCATTTGGATTTCCCCCGACGCTCTTCTCACTCCCCCCCTTCAGTACCCTTTTTGTTATGACACGAGGTCTGACAGTTCAGCACTAATGTCAAACATGACGCATCACAATATGTTTTTCTCTTTCAGTTTCCACTTGGAAAATTTTGTGATAGTGATTTGTGCTCTACAGTGTTGTATTTCTTACAAGCACTCGGATGGGGTTCGTTCATAACGGGCCAGTGATATTTTCAGCATCTGACACGAATTCTGATGACGTTTTTGTGTTTTTGAACATTGTTGCAAATATTCTCAGAATATCTGATGCCACAATCGAGATGGCTGCTTGCGTATAGCTAAGATTTATATTCACATTAATTCGATCGAACATATTACAATATTGGAGAGATAAAAATGGGCTTACCCAGAACTACTTCTCAAAAATAAATAAAAATGAAACTTAGAATGAATAGATTTTGAGAGAATTTATATGAATTTTTTCCGATTACCTTGTATATCAATTTGATGAATGATAATATTCTGTATATTTCATTTTATTGAATTATTAATTATTCCAATATTATGAATAATAATATCATCTGAAACAAAAAATATAGGTATCAATTTTTGTGCATATTATTACAGGAACTAAATATTTCACAGAAACTAAGTTTGAAAATATTTTTAATAACCGATTCCGCAATATGCTGATCTCAAGAATTGGATTTAGATTTATCTCAGTTGTAAAAATGTATGTTCCATTTTTGAGTAGGACATTTGGTTGGATAAAAAATTTTTATGTACAGTACTTAGTGGACATTTGACTTGCGAAAGTTCAGCACGATTACTAATGAAAAATACTTGCTTTTCCAATATCTTAATACATAAGTATAGTTTTTATAGGGGATGATCATAGCTATTTTGATTTAAGGAGTTTCAATTGATGTGCATTGCCTACAGTATAGTTTAGTTATGGTTTTCCAAATGATCATGTCTAATATGATTATTTCATTAATTGATACTGTTATCACTGAATCAATCAACAACAGTTACAATGTTTCAAAACTAATATATATGGTGACATGATGCTCATAAAGAAATTGCCTGCCCAGCATACATTATTATATTTTACATACGAGTGTATTCATAATGCAGGATATTGATCAAAAAAATAAACAATTGTTACTTAATGTGTAACAAACATTTAAAGAATATCAAAATACTTTAGCGGGATAATCTCTCATCACTCCAGTAATTGCAGACAAATGAATAAATTGGAAGTTAATTAATATTTAGAAAACGGGCGCAAGTCCATTGTTTATTATAAAGCTCAATGAGCGTCGGGACCAATAATTTATAAAAAATTCTAGTAGCAAGCTTCCATTGTTCAACTTTATTACGTGTAACTGTAGAATCTCTCTCTCGTGTAATCTAATTAACGTTGGGTTGACTAGCTCTGACAGTATTTCTGATCGTAAACAAGCCTGTGCCAGCGTGCAGTAGCTGTAGCTAAATAAGGTCAGATGACTGCATTTACTCCCATAGAATAATGTCCAAAATTTGAATCTCTTTTTTATTTTAATATGGAGCAAAATTTTTAATCATGAAATGATTTTTGTTAATAACGCTTTACAATGAATGAATTAATATTAAATCTCAGAAGCATTTAATTGATTATATCCCTTAATTTAGAATACAGAATAATTGCACAGATTATTCCATAGATTGGAAACTCATCATCTTTGACTGTCCCATCACTAATCAGTCGATCAGTTATTACAATATTGGATTGCTCTTCAGAGCTTTGTATCATAATAGTAGAAAGCATCTGATATTTCAAGAACTCACTGTTTTCTCGTTTCTGAGATAATATCTTCACAGCCCTTCTCCAGATCTTCACGACATAATTTTTTCAAAAATCTTGAACTTTCCGCTTGATTGCTGACAATATTGATAATGTACCCTATTTCGATCTCCAGGGAAGCTTTCGATTCTTATACTTATCCCTCATTCATATCCAAATGGATAAATAAGTGAATCATCAATTTATAGTGATAATTATTATAAAAAAGGAACAGGTTGATGACGGAGTTAGAAATATGAGTACGGTACTAATAGCATTAACATCTCAAAAAATTTGAATTTTTCCAGTGTGCATGGGAATGAATTCTATTGAATTCAATATTACAGGGATATTTATCGATTGAACATGCATTTAATTAAAAAAACGATGTAAAGCAACGCAAAACATTTACAAGCAAGCGAAACAAACAACCCTAGTGCTGTAAATTCGTTCTCATATTGTAATTTGTGAGATTCTTACGATTCTCCCCTTTCTTTAACGATGGTCGTTATCTCTTCTGCAACTGTTGTATAATGAATACTGGATAACGATAATCTCTTGATTTTGGATTTTGACGAATTAAAAAATGAAACCTTTTTTTTGAAAATCTCACCATCTCTAAGCTCTCATTTTAGCTTTATTTCTTCTACTGTTTGCACTTTTTGTTGATAAATCCAGAAAAAGCGAGGGTGTAATGGTTTCAATGTAAGTTGATAGTATATTGCAGTGATAAGCAGTGATCTTCGAGTAGGTACTTGAGGCCACTGAGCCAGAATCGAAATGGCTTTTGAGTGGCTGAGTGGCTCGCCGAAAGCAATAAAAATGCAGTAGGCTCGCGCCGTAATGCCTGTTTGGTTTCAAGTGAAGTCGTTCAGTAATTCAGTGCTAATGCGACAAAGGTGGCCGTGACAGCCACCGCAAAATGAGATCCCAGCCGATAGCATCGCGCTCTGCTCACTCTCAAAGGAACCCAACTCAAAAAAACTTCTCCATTCAATCCCACTTTTATTCCGACCCGAACAAATATCGATTATACTGACACTCGTTCAATGGTTAGTTGTTCCCTACTGGGGTGAAAGCTCCCAAATATAATCAGATGTTATAAATGAATGAGAACATTTTAGAAATTCCATGCAATTATTAATTCAGCTGATTGGATGATAAATCAGAACAAAATAATGTTTTTCATGCACTTCCAATGTTATTATTTTTAAAACGAAGAAGAAGTGAGTTTGGTTGACTTGACCTGTGAAAAGGTTCGAAGAATACGTGTGTCAAAATTTGAAGCTGAACAATCAAGTTGTTCAAAAGTTATTGTGGAACATACAGACAGACACACAGACTGAGAACGATTTTAGCCAGTCAAAAGTAAGAACTCGCTGACGCTGGTTCTACAATGAATATCAATTAAATATCAATTCATGAATGGAGACATATCAAAAAAAGACCTT
>NC_052508.1:690178-745754 GCF_014356525.2 Nilaparvata lugens
CCGTGAAATAAATTCAAACAATTGATATGGAATCTGTAGGATGAACAATAAGGTTTTTTCTCAGGGTTTCTTTCTATTTTTCTCAGCATTCTTCCCAGCTTTACAGGCACCTCAGCATTGTAATGTTGAGAATCATTCGCAACATATGCCTTGAAACGAATGATGACGGAGGAAAGATTAAACGCTCACTTCTCAAAGTGAAGTTGTTTGGATTGATGCTTTCAAGATTACTGAAGTACCACAAAAAGCCAACAAAAGCCGTTTAGTTCGGTGAGCGGACCGCACAAATTAATAACCGTTTTGTTCTTCTTACTGAACAAAAGGATTTTGAATAGAAGCTGCTGATTTTGCAGTGGAAGTCTGGAGAAGTCCTCTCAGATAGGTCTGGAGGAAGAATATTACAATCTTCAATTTTGACTGTTTCGGAAACTTGAAGAACTCCTTAATCGGCTCATCCTTTTGCTTCTCGCATTTCAACATTTCAAAAAAAATATGTCAATGTTAATTCCCATTGACAACTAATCCTTTCCCTTCTTCAATTCACAATGTCACTTTATTATTATTTCAAATAAATTTCTTCCGTTATTTTAAACTGGAATCATCAATGAGAAATGTGCGGATGCTATTTTCAGTGGTTGGAAAAATGTTCACCATTTATGAGATTATTAAAATATTATTGAAATATTGTAAAAATATAAACTCTGAAAAATACTAATACTTAAAGATCACTCATCTTCACTAGCATTCTTGCGTTGAGATATTTGAAAATGAAAATAAAAACGAAATCGATTTCTTTCAGAGTTAATTCAGAGTTTCTTCCATAATTGATTCATTTTTGGTTTGAAGAAGTTTTTGTAACCTATTTCAGTGATGGAAAATATCAATTTGATGGTTTATTTCTATTGTAATTGTATTGTTCACCATAACTTGAAATATAGGCAGTTTTGAAATGAATACTGTCTCTTAAATTATATTTCTAGCTCAAGAACTGAATTTCTGTGATTGACTTCACAGAAGTCAGTTATTAAAAAGTGACTGGGAAATCTTTGAAAGTTTATAGCTACTAGATATCGAATGCTAGAAACTTTATATCCTGTATATGAAGTATATATCTTATATATATCACTAATCTTATATTTCAGTACAAGATATTTAAATATATTATATTCCAATCTTACCAGAATTTAAAATAGGTTACTGAAGTTTAAGCGTATCCTGACGAGTTGCTTATTGTAGTTTTCAGTTTTTCTTTGCTCACAATCTGAATTATTCTACTACTTATCTTTCAGCTAATTTGCCATTAATTCTAATTCTCACTGAGACTCCCATCCACACTTCAGCTCCGAAGAGGAATTATCATGACTATAATGAGAAGAAAGTCTAGTCTATTAGAGTAAGTTGACTGGCGATGTGAGAAACACCATTGGGGTGGCGACTAAATTGAATTATTTATCTCAGCTAACGCTCTCTAAATTTCGTCCGGGAAGTTGTTCTATTTCTCATTTCTAACCTCTGCCTCTGTCCTTCCGCCTCTGTTCAGCGTTAAAAGGCTGACTTTCCCCACTCCTTGAAACAGACAATGTCCCTATCTTGAGATGAAAAATTGTAATCGATTTTAAAAATTGAATTGGAACACTCAAATTTGGGTTATGGTTAATTTATCAATGATTATCAAACTTCTTCATTAGGTTAAATGCAGAAATTAAATTGAAACGCTCATCATGAATTTCTGTATAGCTGATATTAATAAATAGTTATAGTTGTCTGGTTCATAGAGATACCATGACCCAATAATAGAAGCTAAAAACATAAATTTCCATGAGAATAAAAACATAATGGATCATCTTAATAGAGTAGGAATATCACAATTTGGATTTGACATTGGGAATCACATAGTTTGCAGAAAGAGTATACACGTAGCTATTTTGCTTTTCCACACGACAGACGATTCTCCAGGACAGGAAAAGAATTTGCTTTGTGATTAATTCGTAATCAGTGCAAGAAGAGGAACACCCACAGAGTAATTATAGACAATTATTATTATTATTTCAGGTTAACAAAGAAGCACTTAACATTTTATTGAAGGGTTTAATCATTTATTTTTCTAATCGTTAGCAAACAATAGACATAGTTTTGATTATACATTACTCAATAACACTAAAACATTTTATAAGGCACTTGGTTCATGTTAAAGACCACCTCGATCTCACATTTAGGAAGTTCAATTCTCATAATATTTACTCAATTAATCGCTCGCTAATATCTTATGTTAAACATCGATGTGACACTCTCGTACTTTGATTAGAAGAAGAATATCTGATAGCTTCTTCCAAAAATTTCAGTTGAAATGATAAAGTATTTACATAAATCAATAAACTGGAGACATTCATCCAGTCAGCTTTACTTATTAACCAATTCTTTTGAGAAAAAAATAGGTGTACATCGATTCATCGGTTCTATAATAATTGGAATATTAGGTTTGTTTTGGGTAGGCCTACTATTCATATGAACTCTCTATCTGTGTTTCGATTTATGACTATCTGAAGGTGGTGACTTTCAAAATTACAACTTGATTGTTCACTATTTCTTCAACAGAGAAATCCAGAGCAGGCTGGCTGTAATAGCATACTCGCTAGCCTACAGCTTTTGAGACCACACACATTTTAATCCATTGGGAAGAAACAAAGACCGCATGGCTTTGTTCAACAGGCAACCGTCAACAATGCAAAATCCCTTGATAGAAAGCCAACTTTCCATAGAAAGAGCGCTTTTGAGCTATAGAACTTCAATATCAATCCGCCACCCTGTAAGCTTCTGGATAAATTCATCAATGACATTGTTGATAACATTGTTAAAAGATCTCGCTTCAATAAATGTTCAGGCTCTCATGTGTGTAATAAGCTCTGTGTTTGATCATTCAGTTAGAAGCTGAATTCAATATATTTCTCCATCAGTGATGGGAAATGTCATACATGAAAATTTATACATTTCCAATAGATATTTGCATTCAGTCACGTTCTGTAAGAAAAACTACAAAGATTATATTTGGAAAAACGTGAGTTTTGCAATATTTGTAGTGCATCAATAACGAACGTTACAGTAAGTACACTATTAAACCCTTAAATAGTTAATGATGAATAATTAATCTACTGTACAATATCAAGGTTGATCTAGAATATAAAGTTCTTTGTGTATCAAAACGTTTCTCGATCAGATCATTCTATCTATTATTCATTTATAAATTCATGCAACAGGCATAAACAATATTAATGATTCCTTTAATTTGTTCTTGGAAATAAATCCTGGTCTAATAGCAACTGCATTAGAAGCTAGCTTCTTGTCCACTTGGCAGGATATTTTGAAAAGTAAGATTAGATTACATTGATAATAAATTGACAGCATTTATCTGGTGAGGTAGTACAATCATCGGGTACCCTATGTAGATTCAGAGTGAATAAGAAATAATGTCGATGAAATCTATACTTGTTTGTATGATAATGCAGTATGACTATTAAGAACATCTAAGATCTCTGCAACTTTGAACTAATGGGCTGCTGTGAAATCCATGAGTACGTGAGAATATGTATTGCACTAACTGGGCATGCTCTCTCACATGCAATAACAATCTGAATGTACTTCACTTGGATGGGACTGCTAATGATAATGCTTCACATAACAACCAAGCAGAGCTGTTGTACTCTGGTCTGTTCAATTATTCTATAATTCAGTGATGATCATGTTGTATCAAGATCAACTGTGAATAGAGCTACAAGAGATTTGTGCTCCCTAAAATTATACAATCAGTCAACAGGTGTCGTGTTATGTTATTGAATTGAAATCATGGAATTTATGTTGTATTCGGTTCTGTGTAGTGCATTAATCGCTTGACAGCTACTTATCCTCAATGTTGACTTGATTAATGCCTCATAAACTCTTATCTGTAGGGCCCGATCAATTATTGCTGCTCATTGTAATTTTGCATAGTCTTGAATAGCGTTATACTATGGCATTCGCAATAAATCAAACGGAATTTAGAAGAATTAGAGATGGATTGTCAAATCTCTTTGAAACTTCAAATCTTTAATGTTGAACATGTTCTCAGTTATTTTTAAATCTTCCCCAATATTTAGTCTCATTGAATGTTAACCGTATTTAAACGAGCTTCAAGAGGTTTTATAATACTTGTGAAGCATTTTGATGTAAAGGTGTTTCATTTTATGTGAAGGCAATCATGTTTGAACAGCTTGGTAGTATCAGTAGAATAACAGAAAATGCGAGAGATTGTGAATAATAATAATAACATGATTCTATGAATCAGGCTTCACCTTGATGAAAGGGTCGGAATGATAAGCAGGGCTTCAGATACTGAAGGAGGGCATCTAAAACTAGACCGGTTGGAACAAAGAAACGAAAACAGCCTCGGGTGGGATCGTTAAATGATGTAATGAGTTTGTTTCGAGTTCTGAATTCAGAGATGGAAGAACAAGGGAGCTACGGATTATTGTGTGGTCGACTGATTTCCAATCGTGATAGGTCAATTTTTTTAGTAGTCCAATTCATAATTTCTATTTATTGATGAAACCAATTTTATCATTAAGCTTTTCAGCTTATAAAATTAGTTCAGAGTTACACCGCATTTTGTTCAATTAATCTGTATTATTATCCAACCGACCAGTTTCTGGCCTCGTAAGAGTATGTTTTCCTACTAAGCAAACAAGTCTCGTGGTATGACGACTCACATATAGGCTATGCTCTGTAGTTATAAGGACCCATGTGTATTGGTGGTATCCTGAAGTAGTCTAGTGGCTGAATGCATAGGGGAAAGTGGACAGTCTAGGATTACTTGAGCAAGAGCAAATTTTTATCCTAGGAATTAACCAAGCTCTTCCACCTCACATAACATAACAGAAGATTCATTCTTTTGTTTTTCACATTACGGCATTTTAGTTCTTTGTTTTAAAACATCCAGGGTAGTATAATGAGCCTTGAAATGTTGATGGTCAACATAGTTTTTGAAATTATGAATAGGTAATAAGGGAATCAATATTGCTCCTCAGCTCTATAATTGTTATATCTTGCCGGACCGTTATCACAATACACTGATTACTAATTGAGTTTGATCACATTTCCAAATCATTCTTAACAATAATACCTTAACCAAATCACTTCTCAATGGATTAATTGCAGTTTTTGGGTACCAAAGAACAGGGAATGTAATACACATTAAAAAAAATTGATAATGCTACTTGGAAGATTAATCACAGAGAACTATTTGCACCTTTTTATTATTTTCAATCCAGACGCGACAAGTTCAGACGATTCTCGCTATAATCAAGCGCCAAATTAATAATGAACTTCGACGCTTGATAATAGCGTGAATCGTGCGAAACTAGTCGCGTCTGAGATACACAAGACGACACTATTGGTTTTTTGTAACACAAACTCTCTATTTTATGAGTAGATGATTTTTGTTAGCTATATTTTAAAATTACATTGGGGGAGAACCCAAAACTGTTTAAACCTTAATAATTGGCACTTGAAGCTTTTGGTACGAGATTTGTCTGACTGTGAGAGTGTCACTTGAATGTATCACGCGAGTGATAGAGGCGTGTTACTGATAGAAGGAGGTGATGTACTTGAGTTGCGTGTTTGGTGAGGACGCGTACTTCATATAGCCGGTGGTGTCGTTGTCCTGTGTATAGCCGTCGATGTGGTCGATGGTGAAGCTGGTGGCGTGGGGTGTGGCGCGAGTCGGGTGTCAGACAACTGTCACACGCATCATCTGCTCGGCAGGATTCGACAGCACCGTGTCCGAAGTCACGTCTGTGGATGACGTCACGTCCGTTGCGATCGGCGTTGATGCTGGCGTTTCTCTTGTAGCTTGGTGCAGTAGACTGAAAAAATCGTTTCATAAAGATCAGTTTCAAGCGTTTTGAAAGTGTTTTCATTACACATTCTCAACGCATTCAATATCGATTTTTTAGTTTAAAAAATCATTTTTCAATACATTAATAATTGAGAATGCATAGAATCAATAGAGTAGTAAATAATGAGCAAAAGCATTGTTGCAATATATACATTGATTGAAAATGGATTATGTAGAGATACCAGCAAACAGGCTGATATTAGATATTAAAATTAACAAACAGGTTTATGTATGCCTGCAGCAAAATACTCTCTTCAAAGACCCTATCTCACAAAACAAAGCTCAGACTATACAAAACAAGTCCAGTACTACTCTTCGGGTCTGAAACTTGACCAAGAAAGAAGTACAATGTTTAAAGAATAAATTGCCGCTAAAGATATATTGGCCCAAGAAACAGCTAGGCCTAGGAGAATGGAGGAGGAAACATAATAAGGAGATTAGAGACCTCTACATTAACTCAGACATTGTTAGAGAAATAAAATGTAGGAGATTACAATGGGCTGGACACGTACTCAGAAGACTTTTGATATTTTTCCTTCTAACTAGTCCAAACAAAGCTGCGAAGTCAAATATTGTGCTCCAAACGTTCCCTCCAAATTTCCCTGTCAATTGATCTGTTGTTGAACTTAATTTACACTCAACACTATGACGGCTGTAACAATCGTAGTGAGAAGCGTAAAATAATGTAGTAACACATGAAATTGAAGAGAATATTATGCTCTCTGAGCTCATGATCAACACGGATTTTTTCAATCAATCTTTGAAAAGTTATAAGGCAAAAAAGACGAAAAAATCGGAGCCGGAAGGGTTTTTCTTGAAATGTGACCCTTTTGAGAGCACATACCCAGAAAACTAAAAGAGATATGGGAAAATGTTACAGATAAAACTTGTAGGCTAATATGTAAGCTTCAATTTTGTATTCCAATAAAATTTCGGAAAGACGCATATTGACCCCTTTAGCAAAGGGAGTAGGAGTGAGGACTTTTGATATGTTTACCCCCTCATATATCCTTGAAAGAGCTGTGGGGTCAAAAATTGTGTTCCAAACTTTTTCCTCTATAAACTTTCGTTGCCTGAACTATAGTAGATTAAAGTGGATTATCTCATGAGAATAGGAGTGTTTGAAAGTAATAAAATAAATTCATTTTCCATAATTCCGGAACATATTCGTTCTTTGATATGCGAGACAATTCACATGTGCCCTTCTCGAATTCAAGACTGAAATATATCAAAGAACGGATACCGGAATTATACAGAATAAATCATGATATTCCATCTGTGAAAATATAGCTTTTTATCCCCTCCTCATCAAAATTTCTCTTGAATAATGAAATGAATCATTTTGAAATATTATATCTAGCCTAGAATTTCTCTACATCCAGTACGTATCTTGGCGTTCAACCATCAGGAATATTCCACTTGAGGAATAGGTGTCAAATTGATAACACGCATTATTATTTCTATAACAGTGTTAAAGGCAGAGAGTAAAACTATTATGCAAATTGGAGCTAATTGAACTCTCCAATAATGCAACATTTGCAGCTTAGAAACCTCGAAATCAAACATTACATAGAACATAAAAAATTAGGAGCTTAGAAAACCGTAAAATCAACATTTTGGCGTTAAACGTTAAAGTATAATACTGCAATGAAAAACAATCAGAATAAATATTCAATATCTTATTGAGCTATACTATCGATGATGCGTACATTATATGAAGTTTTAAACATTAAAATGAATCCAATAAAACAAACTGGTTTGGAGTGAATATATGTCACCAATTTTCAGGTTATTTTTTATACCTGGAACATTGCTGGTAATATCACCAATTCATTCATATTATATTTGATAGTATTATGAATCTCGTGATTTGTTTCGATTACTCCTAGAATAAAATCTATTCATCAAAGGAAATGAAACTCAAGGTTTTTAAGACATCGACAATTGTATCTCAAGGCCTGAGTTCTATCATGACTAGTTTAAGTACCGTATCTTTAAGTATGGTTATGTTTACATTCATGAATTGAGACAGGGATATTTTTTACGACTAACCTCTTGATTGGAGACTCAACTACGTTCGTTGGTTTCTTATCAGCGCTCACATCACCGACTCTGCAATAAAGAAAAACGAAGTTAGTTCCAGATTGTGCAGAAGTTATTTTGCCAGGCAAGAAGGCTCTTGCTGATCAGTTGATCCGGAAGAGAAATTCTCATTTCTCTCACTGGTTTGCTTTACCGGGTAAAATTTCTGTGATAGTTATTTCTGTACTAGTACAGTAGACCAAAAATTTCAACCGTTGATAAACCGAATTGGTCTCTAGCTAGAAATATGTCTTGTATTTACTGACTATTGTACAATATGTACGATTCGTACATATTTACAATATGTACATACATATGTATTTGTAGAATAAGTACAAATTGAATGAGCGATATTAACAATACATTAAAAAAAATATTTGAATCTCTCTTAGATCTTCTATTGTAGCCTACCTGATTATGATAGGAGATATACAATTTTAAATACATTTTTATTTAGTTCATGCTAGCCCATTTCTCAAGGTGATTTTGATAGTCCGGATAATTCAATAATGTGGTCCTACCCAATTGATCCAAAATATCGACTCTCTTATTAAAATAGATGATTCCCACTATTTTTTGACTCATACCGGAAAACGAGACGCATTCTACTCCCACTTCATTGTTTAATGAGAATACGAGCATACAAACACTAAAATCGGTCAAAATTGTTCAACACTGAAATCATTAGGATAATAGAATAAATAAGGATATGAATAGCGTGGGCAGAGGATGAAGAGGTACAAAATAAAACAAAGATTTCTTGGAAAAATGTGAGAAAAAGTGGGAGTATAATAGATGTGAAGTGTGAAATGACGAGAAGGAGCTGAAATGGGAGAATAAGACGAAGCAGGAGAAAACGTAGAAGCAGGAAAAGAGGAAGCAGAAAAAAATCAGTAGAAGGAAAAGAATTCAAAAGGAAAAGGAGAAGCAGAATTCAATTTATACATGTTCGGTACGAAAACAGAATATGAACAAAATTGAATCAGAAGAGGGATAAGAAAAAGTTTAGGTGAAGGTGAAACAGGGAAGGAGTTGAGGTTGGAAGTGGAAAACAAGAGGAATACGATTTGGAAGCGACAAAGATGGGAAGTGAAAAGAATAGAATCCAGTAATTCAGATCGATTGCTGGTCTGATATCTAAAATAAGTTAATTGTTTATGCTTATGGAATTTCACATTACTAGAACTATTTCCAGCTTCCTAGAATAGAAACATCTCAAAATCGTTCACTGTTATCTTTTGTTGATTTTCAGCCCCAGGTTTGTGTGTGGGAAGTATCACCCTTCCCATAAGGCAATCACCAGATTGTGAGTGCGTTCATTTATTCAACTATGGATGGAAATTACTGTGATATTGCATTTATTCAAATTCTAATAGATAAATAATTCTTATCAAACGAAAATCCAAATTAAATGATGTAAATCACCCCGAAGACTTCTGCTACTGTAAATATTGACAACAGGGAATTTTCATCTGGGGAATTTTCAGTTGTCAATATTTGCAGTGGCAGAAGTCTCCGGTGTGATTCACAGCATTTTATTTGAATTTTTGTTTAATAATATTATTATTATTCAACTATAGTTGAATGACGCCATCTAACGGAAGCTAAGCTAGGATAACCTATGAACAAATCGGACAATGTCGTCATTTTACAGCGGTTAAATTGAATATATATGAGTGCATCCAGGCCCTACTTACAGTTCAAGGTACCAACAAGACGTGATTTTGGAGCACATCAACCCAAGATAGGAGAAGGCTACTCAAGGGCAAGGTACCTACAGTTGTGAAGAGTGTACGTAACTTATCTTAATCACTTTATTCCACTTATTTGTTATGACTGATGCTGGGTGGCAAAACTGACTATCAAAATCGTACTATGAAAGTCAACCGAAATTATAGTACACAATCAATTGATTAAATAATGATCCAATCAATTTAACAAACTCTTGTTCAAGTCTGGGTAAATAGGGGTGAAGTGTGACTAGCCAACTGGCCAACATCATTGATTTGAGAAGGAAGGCAAATAGTGTTGCGCGGTCGACCACAATTTCAATCTGTCGCTCAAAGAGTATCGAAGCAATTAATCCACACCAAGCAAATCCAACAATTGCCACCGAATGATCTGTAGTCTCTCCAACTGGTGGCATTGGCATTGGCTCTGTGCAAAGCAGGTTGATTATTCGCAAACAGCACTGAGGCGGCTCAGATCAGCCTCATAGTCTCTTCCAATTACTAATTAATTATTCAGCTTATCGTCAGATCCAGTTTATCCTCTAAACCTTCCTTGCAATACAAACAGGCCCACCGGGAAGGTGTGAGATTCTGGAAATTTCAAATGCAAATAATGCGATTTTTCGGAATATTTAAAGTTTCTCCT
This sequence comes from Nilaparvata lugens, assembly GCF_014356525.2. Lineage (NCBI taxonomy): Eukaryota > Metazoa > Arthropoda > Insecta > Hemiptera > Delphacidae > Nilaparvata > Nilaparvata lugens. The sequence continues at coordinate 700,563 of NC_052508.1, forward strand.
CATTATGTTGTGAGTTGTAAGAATAATAGATAGATAGATTTTCCTGCCCACTTTGGTGAGATTGATCAGGAGATAGAGAGTTCCGAATGATCTCATTTTTTCAGAATTTTATAATCTAAAAAAAAGGCGGGAGCAAATGTTTTTGTCCGATTACTGGATTTGGCAGAAATAGATGGAAACTGGAAAATGAACCAAAAATGCGACGTTTTTGGGCCACGCTGTATCTAGCACAAGGAAATTTCGCATGAAGAAATTGATTCTGACTTCTCTCATGTATCTTAACAATATATCAAAAAATCAGAACTAAAATATAAATTGCAAACACCAATGTATATAGTAACTGGACTATTTATAATATATTAATATTGAAATATATCTAGATACGAGTATATAGAATGGATTACACATGAATGATTTCTTTAGCAGGAACCAATTTTCAATTGATACTGTTATGGATGAAGCCTTTAGTAGGATGGCAGGAGGCGAGGGGTCTCTGGTGGACGGCACAGCGGGAGCAGTGTTGACGCGGGGTAGCAGGGGTGCTTCCGAAACGTTCCAGTCTATTCGGATTCTGGTGAGGGGAGCCATCGACTAATGGCGGGCGCGATCTTGAATCTTTTGGAGTTTTCCATGCACTGTGATTGGTCGGACGAATTGCCGTACTCTGGTTCTTTATGGATGGTTCTGCCCGCCTTATAAATGGCGTGAGTTGCAGTCAGGGAAGCAGTTGACAAACTACAGTGCTTTTGCTCGTTTCTTCTCTTATCGTGACAGAGTGATAACATACTTTTGTAGACATTTGTGGTTGCTTATACAGTTTATCAGTTTTATTATACTCGGTGACAGTTATTTTTAAACGTAAGCTTGTGATAGTTTGGTGTGAGTTAGTAGGAAGTTATCAGTTTATAGTTGTTTCTAGTTTACTTCAGTGTGTTATAGTGCTAAGTAATAAATCTACTCAGTTTAAATCGCCTCAAGTGTTTTATTAGTGTAGAAACCCGTAACAATACATGAGCTCGATGTCTTCTCAAAGAAAGGCACATTTTTTGATCATCAGAGAAATGCACATAATATACTCCCAATTTTCCTCGATTTCCTGAATTTTTTTGCTTTCAGTATTGGAATATACAATAATTACAAGTGAATTGTGAGTTATGGGTTCCACAATTGGTTTGATTTCAAAATTCAACAAAATGTTTCCACAGATATTTTTGATAGTTTGAAAGATTTTTGCAATATGTAGACTCTTATCACTGGAATAATGTTTAGGAAGGTTTTTAAATGTTCAAAGTATGAGGTATAAAAGCCATAAGGTATTAAGATCGTAGGTATTAAGAGGTATTAAGGTATTAAGCTATAAGGAGAAGTTGGGGTGAGCCTGGTGATTTATCATCTTTATTCATCTTACTCTGTATGTCTGAATGAGATGGATACAACATATTTGAATAAAATATTCTTCATTCCTCAAACAATGTTCAGAGATGCTCCCCATTAACTCAGATTCATGGAGTTCGATTTCATTCGCCTCTCATAATTCACATATTGAAAGCACGACATCAATGAGTTTACTTGTTTACAAAGAAACTGGAACGGAGTTGAACTTAATCTTTCACTTAATTTAACTCAACTTACTTTCACTCCCTCATGAGAGATAATATCTCCAAATAGTTTACACAAATAATAGACCACACAATGTGGACTATTTCAGTCTGTTACAGTATGAACCAAAACATTGTGATGTTCTATTCTGGATAATAATAATTAATAATAATGGTTGATGGAGATAATTATTGTGCTCGGTTTCACCTCAAGAGCAGGAAATTGAGCCTGTAATAGTATTTGATAAATACTTCATTTAATCCAATTATCCAGTGATTATAACTTAGCACTTCAACTTGAGCAGCCTGAGCCGATGTTCAGAGAGCACAAATTATTGCTTCCGTAATTGCAGCCGACTCATTCTGTAGAGCAGGAGCCAAAGTAATTTGCCAGCAATATATAACCGACATTTCACAGGCATTATCACCATAGATGAAACGAGCGATCTCCGTGGGTGGGCAACACCAAGGTGAGGACTGAAACAGCCCAATTGCAGGGTTGCTGCACTAATAAAAGCAGACGTAGGCTTATATTATAGCCCAGTATGATAACCCTGAATGACGGTAATAATATTTGTGAAAAGTAGCACACTTGTATACTATAGCTCTTCTGTAAATAGGCGCCATAATGATTACAAGCTTTGATGACTTCAATCTTTAACACCCTCACCTCTTTAGTTTTCTATGTAGTTATGGATAAAATCATCAATACATGCAAACAAATGAAGAATGTCCACCGACATTGATCATCTCAGGGAAGGAAAAGTAACAGGCCCTGATAGAATATCAAACGAGGAGTTAAAAGCAGGTAGCGAAAGAGTTATTGAAATAATAACAAAAATATTCAATTTATGCCTTAGGAGTGGAAAGATTCCTGAAATATGGCTTAAAGCTAACTTGATATTACTCTTCAATCAAGGTAATGGGATGGAAATCAAGAATTATAACCGTCAAATAAGTCTCCTGTCAAATATTTACAAGATATTCATGGCAGTAATCTCCTACAGGATAGATGGATATTTGACGGCAGCAACTTTAATCAACCAAACCGGATTCAAGAAAAACTTCTCTACGCTGGATAACATCCTAGTCTTACAGGAACTGATAAGGCGTTCTAATGAGTATAAATTTCCACTAGTGCTCCTATACATTAATTTAGAGAAAGCATCCGATAAAATCAACACAACTTCCTTATTACGAACGCTTGAAGACATGAGAATTGTCAATGAGTACCTGGAATTATTCAGATTCATTTACAGGAACATGAAAATTGAATTCAAATTGAGAGGAAAAGGAAGAGTGGTTGAAGTGAATAGAGGCTTAAGGCGGGGAGACCATCAGCGAGAATATTTAATGCATTTCTGGAAAAATCTTTAGATAGATGAATTATAATAGCAGGAAAAAGGAATCGAGATCAATTGGGTGAAATTTAATACATTGAAATTTGCCTATGATATTGCTATTATAGGAAATAGCACCGAAGAAGTATGTAGAATTATGAAGGAAAGTAACAAGAAAGGTTGGATTGAAAGTAAATTTTGATAAATCAAAAGTAATGATTTATAATAGTGAAAGTAACAAGAGAGTATTAGAGACCGAAGACGGAAGGATGGAAGCAGTTGAACACTTCATCTACTTAGGACATCGAAAAGGGAGAGATGGACAATGGAGAGTGATTACTAGAAGAGTGGCAATAGGCTGGTCAATGTTCAAGAAATACAGCTATCTCTTCAGATCAGTAAAAATATTCATTTAAGTATAAACTTTCGGAAAGTACTATTCATGTTTCAGCGAAACTTGCATCTTGTTAAGCAAGCTTGAGATCAAAAGAAAAATGTTATTGAAACCAGACAAATCAATAACAGCATACAGTAATTAAATTCTTCTCCAGCGAGGCAAAATGCAAGAAAAATATTCATGAAGAGTGTTCCAAATTGAACGTTCATGCACCTCCGACGGGACTTTGATTATTTCAGTTTTCTTTTTAGAAAAAAGTGATTGCATTTCTGGCTGATAGGTTGATGGCAAGGAGAAACCTTAAATTAAAAACGATAGCAAACACTTGCAATGAATCATCCAATTAGATTCTGTAGTTTTTGAATATGATTCAGTGATTATGAATCTCTCTTGTGGATGATCACTAAGCACTCTGAGACTTTCTCATGACCTCCCAATTCATGATCACAGGTCATACTTGACAAAATACAAGGAAGCTGTACCCTGTACCGGTGCTTCCCTGTCCTCTGAGACGAATTAAAATTAATTCTAGACCTCTGCTCTCTTAATTCTCTTATCCTCCCATCCAAAACTCTTTTCTTGCCGTCTCTTAAACTCCCTATTCTACCATTCATACAAGAAGGGATGTTTGTTTGACAAATGATGGTTTGTTCTTTCCTATCCAAATACAAAACCAACCATTGAAATGTAGGTTGAATATATATATATAAAAATATATATATATATATATATATATATTATATATATATATATATATAATATATATATATATATCTGAGCTACTAGAGAAAATAGAATTGCTTTTCTGTTATTTCTGAGGCCGATTCACTCTCTAACCTGTACTAAACTGTTCAAAAAATTGATCCCAATATTCCATTCCAGGAGTATATTCAACTCTTCACAAATTATAATATTTCTATTTACTCATAGAATGTAATATGCAGATTTGCATTTGATGAGGGTTGAGCTTCGATATTCGGGTTAACTGTTCAAACGAACCACTGTCAACTATGCAGGCCCAGCGTAGACGATGTGACTGTTCATCAACTACAGTTGCAAGTCAGTCGCAACTGCAGTCACACCGTGTGCGCTGAGTCTTGAACAGATAGATATGCCTGGTGCATATTATATGGAGGGTGCATATGATAGTCATTTGAAGAAATTATTTACTCCATAGAAATTTCTGATCCGAGCTTTGTCAAACTTCGGATTTGTCCCAGTAGCGCCATTTTCAAGAAATGAATGACCTATTGATCAGGCAATAATATATCAAAAACTTGATCCTATCTATCAATTATAGAGCGAAACATTCACAACAACCCCTTACACTCTGTAACAATACTCGACCACTTAGTACAAATCTATTTCTATAAGATTTCCCAGACACTCAGTAAGCAGAAGGCAATTTGATTACACAACTGCTATATTCTCATCAATAAAAAATACCCAGAAATCAGTTAACATATCAATAGCCTAAATAAAAACTTCCTTATTCTATTTGATGGCTGGGTGCAATCTAACTTCTTTCCATGATAACATTTTAATCGCGTGATTAAATAAGCTACACGAAAATTAAGCAATGTAAATGTAAAATAATTTTTCTTCAAGTAAATGAAATCTGCTTGATCTATTTACTTTCTTTAAAGAAAATATGATATATAAAGTCGAAATCAGTGATTTCCCTACATGCTCATCTGTGGTTAAGAATAAGAAAACGGAATAAGAGAGCTCCGTGAAAGGTTGAGACCATATAAGGCATTTTTCCAGGCGTTTCCAGACGTGTCGGTAGGGCAGGCAGCTCTTCGATTGTCTGATTGGGTTGGCGCCTGAAAAAACACCTAATATGATATCGCTCTAAAGCTCACAATGTTACAAAATGAGAGTGACATTCCTTTTTTTCAATATTCATCATAAGAAAAACCATTTTTATGTGTGCAATAACACTGAATATATCATTTTCACAAAATACATTTCATTGCTAGCGAACAGACTAATTGTCTATATACTAGAAATGGCATCAGATTGAAGAATTTTGTATAAAAATTTATCTAATTCCTAGTAATACCTCTTTTCACATTCTGACTTCATATTTATGGTTCAATGATGCACTGGAGGAAAATAAGTATATTGTAATATTTTTATAAAATTGCAATAAATCGAATTGATTATATTGTTGTGTTCAATAATGGATTGAAATATCACAGATATTGTCAAGATTAAAAAACTCAACAAACTGAAAAATTGACGTTATGAAATCTAGAAGAATTGAAAATAGGCCAATGAGAATCCTCGGTCAATAAGAATTTATATGCAACATCTCAAGTAAATCAGTCCAGTAGTTCAGACGTGATGATGTGTCAAACATAATTTTCCTATCCTTTACAGGTGTATACGTGTATAAGCCAGTTTTTCCTTTATTATAGCATAGAAGATGATAGATAGATGGATTAGAATAACTTTTGAAAGGTTTGAGATATCGATGTGCGGTTTTCAACATATTTTATCTTGGAATCCTGTATCGAGATCATAATATATCATATGACCACCTTCCAATTAAAAAAAATGAAGTTGGATTCAAAATGGCGGCTCAAAAATGGTGGACGAAACTTCGGTCGACGGGAAACCTTGAAACCGGGAAATTGAAAACTTGACAAACTGAAAACTTGACAAACTGAAAACTAATAATCAAATCTTGAAGAATCGAAAATAGGCCTATAATCATCCTCGGTTAATTAAGAATCCATATGCAAAATTTAAAGTTAATCAGTCCAGTAGTTAAGACGTGATTAAGTGTCAAACATAATTTTCCCATTCCGTACGTGTATAAGCCAGTTCTTTCCTTTATTATAGTATAGATTATTATGTTGCTTTGGCCTGTGATCTGTATAAATGTCCTGTAACATCTGAAGGTGCGACCACACATGCTGAACCGAACCTTGAACCGCGCAGCAAACCGTGCATTCCGTCGAACATCGCGCCTTTCAGCGAACATGAGCATGTTTCATAAAGTTAAAAATCAGCTGTTGAACATTCGCCGTACCGTACTCTGAACCGTTCGCCGAGCCGCTCGCCTCAGTTTTAATTAACTCTTCGCCGTACCGCACTCCGAACGCTGAACTTTTCAGCCAATCAGAGTCCTCCATTACAATTCGCCGTGCAGTTTGCTTTACAAATTTTGGCTATCCATCACAAGTGTAAACATGCGAACACGTTCGTAAACATGAATACAGAAGTATATGGGCCTTTTTTTATTTTGATTAAATCCATGTTTTGGACAATTCATTGTTACGAATGATAAATTGATAGGACCTAATAAATATTTTCTAATACAAATAAAAAAACTTCTGGAAAAATAATGAATGGATAAATACCAATATTGTAATATTGTTGACCAAGAATTTAGTACGACAACTAATTATATAATTAATTTATTCAACTAATTCTGTACTGTTAAAATTTCAATTTCAATTCAATTTTTCAATTTCAATTTATTTTCCTTTACACACATACATAAAATACAAGTAATATTAAATTACAACAAGAATAAACAACTAGCAAAATTAGTACAGAAAAAAAAACAAAAATGTCCGTACAAGATGCTAATTCATTTGGTGTAAAGGGGTGGGATTGAAGCTCTTCCAACTATGGTTACCCATGTACTAGGAAGGCTTTCAATCCTTGAGAGGGAAAATAAAGGATTAGGAAAAAAGGTGAGGTGGGATGATAGGATATTAATTCAATAAAGAAAAATAAATAAAAAGGTCCACACTAGATTGGTAAGTGAGCACACAAAAACACTAAGTTCCTCTTTTACTTTGTTTAATTTACAGGTAGAAAAAATAGTTCGTTTTAATCCAAATACTAATATCATGTTTTATTTTTTTAGTTAATTTTGCGCAGCAGATATATTCTTCGGGAATTTTATTTATCAATTTAGTGCTTAAATATATAAGTTGTCTTCTGATGGTTTCAATGTTTGTATTGTACATAAGATACTTATTTGAGGAGGGTCTCAGATTGTACAGGTTATTGATTGTGTTATTTGTGCAAGGAAAATTAGCTTTATGTTTGATTATATATTTCGCTACATTTATTACGTACAACTGCCTAACTGTTAACACATTAAACTCTTTGAAAGTCAAGTCGGTTGGGTAAAGTCTGGGTTTATTTAAAATTGTTTTGATTATTGATTTTTGAATTATGAAAAGCTCTTCTAAGTGAGAATTATAACAGCCCCCCCATACGGATATACCATACTGAATTATGGACTGGACCAGTGCAAAGTAAACCATTTTTAGATGTTTTGAGTTCAGAATTTTTTTGCTTCGTAGAATTTATAGGATAGATATCTCATTCTTCTGCAAATAAATTTTATGTGTATGTCCCACTTCAAATTTTCATCTATTTGGACACCTAGATATTTGGTACTTTTGACTCTTTTTATAGTAGGGCAGGTGCAGTTATTGTTGCATTTTGAGTGGAGTTTCAGATTTAAATTCTCATCAGGTTTACCAGTTGTATTGAATGCGAAGGTGATGTAATTGGTTTTTTCAATGTTCAGGCTCAGGGTTTTTCTGTCCAACCAATTTTTTATGAGCAAACAGTTCTGTTCTGCAATTTCATGTACCCCAGTCCAAGATTCCCCATGGAAAATAGCTGCAGTGTCATCTGCGAAAGATATAGTTGTGGCGTTTTTTAATTTCAGCTTTAATAAGTCATTGACATATAATATAGAGGATTGGTGATAGTACCGTTCCCTGAGGCAAACCGTAGGAGGTCATTTTGGAGACATCAGTAAGTCCGTCGATTGTTAAAGACTGGGTTCTATCTCTCAAGTAGCTCTTTATGAGTTCTAGAAATATTCCCCTAAAGCCATATCTTTCGAGTTTATTGTAAAGAAAACTATGTGGTATAGTATCAAAGGCTTTTTTAATATCCAGGAAAACTGCTATAGATTTGTAATTGGAATTCAAGTTTTGTGAAACAGTATTAGAAAATTCAATTAACGCATCTTCGGTACTTTTCGCAGTCTGGAATCCAAATTGATTCTTATCTATTATTTTATGCTTGTTCAAATACACAACTAATCTCTTCTTTATAATTTTCTCCATGATTTTTGCTAGATTACTAATAAGGCTGATTGGTCTGTAGTTACTTGGGTCCAAGGGATCTCCTTGCTTGAATAAAGGTTTTATCTTGGCGGTTTTGAAATGTTTAGGGAAGTAGCCTTGTTCAAAGCATTTGTTGAAAATCACGGAAAGCGGCTGTGAAATAGTGTGGCTTATATGTTTGAGTACTGTGTTATTGAGATTATCCAAGCCTGGGGTGCAGTTATTTTTCAGCTCTTTTATTGTCGCTTGAACTTCATTGAAGTTTGTCGGTCTCATAAAGAAGGAATTCGGTAGAGGAGTTTCAATTACATCGTTGTTGAAATTGAAATTTGGAGAGCTTGTGGGATCATTGTTTATAGTTTTAGCCTGTCTCTCCCCAACATTGGTGAAAAAGTCATTCAACCTCTTGGCATCAACTCCAATTTTACAACACTCTTTCTTCCCCTCCCCGATAGCCTCATTAATACACCTCCAAAGCTTTGAACTATTGGTGTTACATTGTTCTATTTTATCCCTATAATAGTTATCCTTCGCCTCACTTATGAGTCTATTCAATGTATTACGATAAACTCTGTATGTATTTATCGAATCAGCATCTGCAGGGCCTTTTCTTATTTTATCATGCATTTTATCCCGTATAATAATTGATCTTATTATTCCGTCCGTAATCCAAGGTTTTAAGGGACGCTTTCGGCGAGGAATATACTTCTCAGTTTTACTTGAATCCATAAAACCATTTATACGATCCACAAAATTGTCAACTAGGGTATCTATAGTATCATCATTTCCAAAAATAGTATTCCAATTTTCTTTTTCCGATTTTTCAGCAATTAGTTTGTAGTTGTATGCAATTTTAACGTTATTTGTAGGCCTGTTTCTATGTGAAGTGGTTTCAGGATTTTTCTCATTACCCAAGTGTAATAGTACAGAATAATGATCAGTTATTGTTGTTTTGAAAATATTTCCAAAAATATAGTTGAATTTGCTGTTATTTTTGAAAAATATGTGATCTATGCACGATTCAGTTGTGGTCGAGACTCTAGTACTCCCATTTATATAAGACTTATAACCTCTGCTCAGTAAAATATGCAGGTATTCCTGAACCTGTGTGCTAGTTGATTGAATATTAATATTTATATCACCAACCATGCAAACAGTTATTGAATTAGGTATATTATCGAGGAAGTTATTTAGACTGCTGATAAAATTCTCAGTGTTTTGATTTCTAGGTGATCTATAAATTCCTATAATTCTAAAAATTTTTTCATCCGACATTTTCAATTCCAAGCACAAAGAGTTGGCATCAACTATGTTACAGGCAATCTCACAGACATCAATATTATCTCTAACATAAATGCACAGACCGTCGCATTTGTTCATCTTTGAGCATTTATTTACTTCGGTGAAACCTGAGATCTTGTAAGTGAATGGCATGTTCTCGGTATGCCAAGTTTCGGTTAGAACAATTACATGTATATCAGTTTTTAAGCTGTTTATACAACAAATGAGCTGGTTGAAATTTGCATGGAGGCTACGGATATTAGTTGAAAAAATATTTAAAAATTCAACATTTTTTCCATTTATGGAAGGAACAAAATTAATGTAGTCATCGATTTCTGGAGTGAAGTTATCAGTTTCCAGTGATGTAAGGATTTCATCGATATCAGCCATGATCAATTTTGTTAGTATTAGCTTCTCCTTTCAACAACCTTTCTCGATTCCATGACAAAAGCTCTTCTCCTGTCCTGTCCTTCACTCTATCAATTATGTCCTGAACTGCATCATTGTAGCCTGTTGTTAGATACCTGAAACTTTCTGTATGCCTGGATATTGCAACAATAGCATGCGGCACACTGTTATAAATTGTATTGTCTCTTGTGTCAATTCTCACTAATACTACATCCTTTGATGTGAGCCCCTGTGCTTCGTGAATTGTGTTAATTCTTTGAGACTTATATTTTTTCATTGAATCACTTAGAATTTGTTTCTCTTTTTGCGTAAATGTCAGTATCAGAGTATCTTCCTTTAGCTGATGAGTTTCGCCGTTTTTGAAAGTTGGAAGTATAGATTTTGGGGGTTTTTTGTGCTGATTTCGTGGTAGAATGATTGAAGGGCAAAACAGACATCTACAGGACACCGCTTAGTCATTGTTATATATTCCTCAGGCTCACAGAAATCTGAAATTTTGTTCCACTTGGTAACTACTGGAGATCTTTCTATGTAAGGTATCTGGTTGGAGTCACCTACTACTATAATTTCCGTTGCTCCACTCAATTCTGCAATAAATCCGATGTATCCCGCATGCATCATTAGTCCCTCATCAATGTAAACTTTTTCATATTTTTTGCCCGAATTATTAATTATGTAGGATGCTACTGTCCTATAATCTAATTTAAGCTGGATAGATAAGTTCTCTTTTGTGTAACGTCTTGAGACTGATTCTCTTATATCTTTAATGCTTGCTCTAGTTTGAGTTAATACTAGATCTTTTCCTGGCGTGTGTTCTCTTATGATATATGTAGATTTTCCACAGCCAGGTACTCCTTCTATCCAACTGACTTGTGGGAATAGAGGCTTGTTGATGTGTATTTTATTTATTTTAGTTATTAGCTCGCCATCCAGCATAAGTTCTGTATCTTTAGTGACTAATATGTATTTTTCAGTGGTTTTGAACTTATTTTCGGCTTCTAGGAATTCAACATATTTGCCTCCTTCTTCTAGACTATACCCCATTCTGTAAAAGTGTTTGTTTTGAATAAAAATTTCTTCATATCATTATCAAATATGTTCATATTTTTTCTCTTCACAGCATCAATTGTTTTGTTCGTTACGTCTTTGTATATACTATTGAGAACTTCTTTATATATTTTAGCATTTTCAGCATCCGCCTTTTCAAGGAGATTACGCAGGTCTATCATTGTATTAATATATCTTTCGTACTTTGACATACCCTCAAATAAACCAGCAGGATACTCAGTATCGCTGTTATTAAATTGACTGGGTATTTCCAAGTAATCAATATTTCTAATCCCTTGATTATAAAATACAAAGCGAAGGGCTTCATTTTCAAGGACAGAACTCAGCATACTTATTGACGGTATATTATCTTGAATTGAATAGTTAAAAATATCAATTCCTATCACTAAAGGGTAATTATCCAAACTCCACCTGTTAAGTAGAGCAAGCATATTATTAAATCTTAGTTGAGCTTGTTTGCTTGTTTCTACAATGAATACAGGACAGTGAGATTCTACAGAAAAGGCCTTAACATATTTTACCTCAGTGTCAGGAAGTTGTAACCATTCGTTAAAATCAATTTTGGAGCATTGTAAGAATTTTGAAAGCCCCTTAGATAACATCATGCTGTCTCCTTCTTTACATGCAAACGAGATAACTAAATCTACATATTCACCATAATTATAAACAAGATTGATTCTACTTTTTGGGGTTTTAACAGTCATGTTGAACATTTTAAATGTATCTAGTGTTTCACATATATTCTTATTGGTAATATTATTTTGTGTAACAATAGAAACTTTCTGTTTACTGAAGTGTTGCAAGGCACCGAGAAAAATCTTTTTAATACCCATAGTCGGTCTTTTCAACAACCTTCCTCAGCGCCTTTTCATACTCCGGACAGTTTTTGTCACTTACTTTGTGGTTAGCTGGATTGTTACGTTTTTTACAGTTTATACATACTGGTTGTTTATTTAGATTTGGACACGACTTGATATCATGATTGGTCTCTGCACAGTGGCTGCATGTGTTGTGTTCCTGGGAACAGAAACGTCCGATGTGGCCAAGTCCATTGCATTTGAAACACCTACTTACTGATACAAAGTCTTTTACATTGCTTGATGACCAGTCTATAAATACTCTTCTCATATTTTTTAATTTATTTCTAATATCTGCTGCGCATTCTACAACCCAGTTAACCTGCTTCCTATCTTTTGAGCCTATCTTGAAAATTGGTTTAAAAGAATTTCTGAATTTCTCAAGTGAAATATAATCTTGAAAGTTCCTATTGAAAATATCGTTAACTATTTCTTCTTGACTCCACTCGGCAGGTACATTGTATATTACCAATTTAGGTTTAATTTTAGGTGGCTCACTTACCTCGAATTTAGCATCTTGTAGCGTAGAATCGCTAAAAATTTTTTTTATCTACACTAGAGTCCATCACAAGAAGTACTCCTCCGCCATTCACATTGATTGCTTTTTTAACTTTCAAAGAGTTCTCGATAGACATAGTTTTTTTAATAACTTTTTTCAGGTTCTCGCTGGTCTGTTTTTCCGTTCCCTGGATCTCCTTCGGCTTTATTAGGATAGTCTTATCCTTAGGAACCGGCCGGCTCCTCTGCTCACTGGATTTCTCCTTTGTTTCTCCTGGCTTCTTTTCTTCTTTCTTCTTGGGTAGTTGGACCATCTCGGCGTAGCTAGGCTTCTTGATTGGAGTTGAAACTATCAGACTTGATGAAAGCTTCTCAATTTGTTTTTCTATCATGTTAAGTCTTTCATCTACCTTTTTATTTTGCGCGTTTCCCTCACTGCTCACTTCGGTTTTCCCTGCGATTACTGCAAGATTCTCACAAAGCACAAGAAATTCTTTATAGTCTGCTTGACATATTTTTTTCTTATCATACAGCTTTGTGCCCCAATCTTCAAAAGATGCCTTTAGAGTCCAAAGTTGGTTAACCAAATTATTATCTTTATTGGGCTCCATTGATTTTTGAGGATTATCACTTTCACATCTAGTATTTTCACTTTCCTCAAACTCCGATGCTAGAAACTGAGAAAGTTTTTCTGGCGATCCCATTTCATATCGAATTTACAGTATTTAACGTTGTACACAGTTCAATGCTCTGACCTAATTATCACTACTGACGAAATTTTTGTACACTCACACAAAAATTTGCTGACTACACTAAACTACGACGAACAATTAAAACAATGTTCTCTCTACGACTTCTGAATTGCTACTGAGAGATCTAAAAAGATCTAGAAAGATCTAATTGTAATCATTTTTTTAATTGTTAATCAATTCCATCAACTAACCATGAACTTACTGAAATAAATACTTCAATTCTCATGTGTTCAATTAATAGAATTGTATGAAAAATCTACAGTGTTAGTCATATCTGAATTCACAGAGTTCGATTGTTGTTGGCAAGAAACATGTTATCCCACGCAGAAATCATTGTTATTTTACTAAATGATAGGATAAGTTGAATAGTTTCCCTTCCAGGGGGAGTTTTGACAAACCTAATAACTGATTTTTCATTTGAAAATACATCGAAAAGGTGCATGAGACTTTATTTTTTTGTTCAGCTTGCCAAAATACCCTTCATTCCAATATTAAAATCTCCGACTGACTGTACACTTAATCAATCATTCTATTAGGGCTCCAATAATTTTGGAATTGTCATTAAATAAGAATGGAAGAGAATAATTTATACATGTAAAAATATCAACACCTTTGTTCAAAGACATATTAACTGCATGCGTATTCATATTGCCGATACAGCGTTGATAAAACTGAAGACGTTTATTTAGCACTTTGTCTCAAAAAATAATAATCCATGCCACGTGTAGGCCTATACATAGCATCAGAAAAACGAAGTTTCCAAACTATGTTTTTTCTAAAGGTGCATTTTCGTTTGTGCGTAAATTTCTGCAGTCGACGATGGCAAGCATGGTTGACATTCATATTGTCCAAATGCATTTTTAAGTGTGCTAAAACAGCTGATCAAATAACTTCATTTTTTTGTCTTTATTATTGAAGAATCAAAAATTTTAAACTATATCAACATATTGTCATTTAAAAGTATAAAAAAGTTTAAGCTCAACCTGCCCCATTAAAACATAATCTTTTAGGTTATGTAGACGAATTGAAATCCACCCAATCTGAGATTCTCTCCCTGTTGTGGTCGAGGACGGCATTTACGCACAAAGGAATTCCCAGCTTAAACAGATGTTTTTGAGATAATTTTTTTGATGCAGCTCTTTCACATTCACCATATTATTATACAGAGTTTGTAAAATTAAAAATATTTATTAATATCAAAACAATACAATTATTATATCAATAAGAATATGATAATAATAATATTTTTATTGAAAATATTGATCAATATTATCAAAACAATATTATCGAAGTTAAGTGGGATCAGGTAGAGAGCAATAATAAAACAGAACAGCTGTTTTTTTAATTCTATCATAAATGATTTGGTGAATTCGCTGAATGAAATCGTATGTCCCATAAATGAAATTTGAACAATAATCATGAAAAATCTAGAAGGAGAATTGAAATTTGGGCTCCGAGGTGCATGAGATTGATATTTTTAGAATCTATGTGCAAAATTTGGAGATCTAAAACATCCCACTTTTTCCGGTATGCAATCCACAAGTTGACATGTTTTGATGCGAACAAACGAACACAAGATCAAACACAACCCTACTCTTTCTTATTATATAGAAGATAAAGTTAACGACTGCAAGAGAGACTGCTCTGGAACAGAATAGTGGTGGAACTATGATAGCGCCAGAAGTGTCTCAAACACAATAGGTACTACATGAACTTTTTGAAGGTGATTTGAAAACAAAAAAGCTAAAACAACAGAGCTGAAAGTTGTCAACCTTATCATTCTACCTCCATTCAGAGAGACTTTTGTTTGAGCCGAATGTAAATCTATATTATATAAAAATTAATGTCTGTTTGTGTGTTTGTTCCCTATAGACTTGAATACTACTTGACATAACGGCATCAAACTTTGGGAATATGTTGTCTGAATATTGGGGATTTGTTTCTGAACATCAAGAAAGGAAAGGTGATCATGATTCAAGATCATATTGTGATTATATGATTTAGCATCTAAAGTTACAAGCTGTAATAAACACGTCACCCTGTGATAAATTGTGTACTGGCATTAAAACGGTAGTTTGGAGTTGAAGTGTAGTTGACTGGTACCAGCTGTAGATAATGGTTCCTTAGAAGACCTATACAAATAATTATCACTCCCCTATCATTGAGAAACTAGAAAATGTTGAGAAAAAAATTATTCAGTTTTATGGTGAATTATGGTGAATATGATGAAAAATTATTCACCAATTATTCTTATGTGAAAGAGAGTTGTTAATAATCAACCTCATGAGAGAGAGTTGTTCATATTGCATTTATTGATTACTGACATAATAATTTTTTTTTGAATTTAGCTTAGCTTATATTCATCCTAAAATGGAAGATGGAAAGAATATGGAATTCTGTGTGATTCATTGTACATCACATGTTTCCTGGACCATCTATTGACAATCAACAACAATGAAAACATTGAATATTTATCGTTGAATCACTGATTCAACCTATCTGTTTTTTTAATTCAACACTTTACTGATAGATATTATTACCAATTGATAGAGAAGAATATGTTTTCGGAATAATGAATGCTGCATGACAAAGCACATATGAAGTCCGTATTGAGATGTGAATAAAAATATTGATTGTCAGATAAATTTCATGATTCACCAAATAAAGTCAAGTGTGACATGAGATACATTAACTCTTTAGCGGTATGAAGTTTTCCGGGTAAGCTAGTTGTAAATAAAGCTTTTTTATTAATAGTCAACGCTGAAAAAAGACAGGCTCAATCACTAGGAATACTATAAATTCGATGAGGGACCAGAAAGCCATTAATTTTGAGTAGTTCAATCACTTCCATTATGGACACTGGATACATTATGGACAATCAATACATATGACATTTACTAGCTACAGAATAAAAAACTTTTGATTGCAGTGACCCCGACTACCACAATATGAATAAACATTTGGATCAAATATAAGGAATTACTCACATCTCTCATCAACTCGTACTTTTTATTCACAAAATATTAAGAAAAATATATATATAAGTTATATCAAATGAACTCACAGTTAGTACTCAAGTTTGTCTTTTTCTGGCCGTGCTACAAATAAATGTAGGTATATGTTTGACATTTTGTTTTTATAATCTTGTTTTAAGCAAGAAAGTTACCAATGTAATTTTCTAAGGCAATGAAATTTTAATTCGAAAAAAGAATAATTATCAACAAACTCCTAACCAATGAAAATCTCTGTGCTCTGTTCCAATCGGAATGTATGAGACTCCATTATACAGCTGATAGAAGGCGCAAACCGAACTGGCCAAGCATACAACAATGGAACATACACGTGGCAAGCTCGCGCTCTCGATAAACACAAAATTAATTCGATCAGCTGATTGAGAAGATTATTTTAAGCTTCCCAATGATTACAACATATGTTGGAATATCATGTGTCAATTATTTCAGTCCCATATGGCGTTCACCTTACCTCAGACCAGTTATAGAATAGACACGGCTCATTGTATATTCATACTGAAAGTCGATGAAGCCAACATCTAATGCCATATCACCATATCGTGATGTCAGCATCGGATAAAAAACAATGTAAACAAACTCTGCAGAAAACTTTCCTATCCGATGCTGACGTCACGATATGGTGATATGGCAGTAGATGTTGGCTTCAGAGGCTAGACTTTCCAGCGTATCTATTCTATAACTGGTCTAAGCACCTTACCATGTTCATAACCTTACTTAATAGGATCCTTTTTTATCCTTTGAAACCTTTAGAGGAAAAATATCACAAAATCCGTTCTTAGTACGCGTCTAGCATGTTTGAAGAATATTTGTGCAAAGTTTCAAGTCTGTAGGCCAATTAGTTTGAGCTATAGTGTGATTTTACAACAGAATTTTCGAAAAATTCCCTCTCCTGAACCCCCCTGTGCTCCTGATCGGAATTTTTCTGCATAGATCTAATTTTTTTCGTAGCTGAACGAAAAAGTTCCTCATGACTTTGCTGTGCAATGAGCGGTTAAAAAGTACAGAATTTTGGGGGGCCCAAGCTCCCTCAGGGGGGCAAATTTCTGAAAATCCTTTCTTAGTGGATGTTTTGAAGCTAACATAGACAATTGTGCAAAATTTCAAGTTTTTAGGCTCAGTAGTTTGGGCTGTGGTGTGATTTCAGTCCGTCGGGGCTTAGCCTTCTATAGATATAGATAGTTAAGTATATAAGTTAGTTACTGTACAATGACTGTGTCATAAATGCAAAAAGATCTGACCTTGAGGGACAGCAGAAGGTCCAGTCTTTGCCGAAATTTTCACCGTCCTCCAGTGTTTGAGGAAGATGCTCTCGCAGCGTTTCAGGAAGCAGGAGGCTCACTGCTCCTCCCGCTACTAGCAGAGCTCCCATTATCACCAGTGGAAGGACTAGCATCTCCTCTCC
This sequence comes from Nilaparvata lugens, assembly GCF_014356525.2. Classification (NCBI taxonomy): domain Eukaryota; kingdom Metazoa; phylum Arthropoda; class Insecta; order Hemiptera; family Delphacidae; genus Nilaparvata; species Nilaparvata lugens. The sequence continues at coordinate 718,307 of NC_052508.1, forward strand.
CTGAAATAGTACGGACTCAGTTCAGAAACCATCCAAGCATTTTTCAGTTCCAGTAATGAAGTACTGTATCAAATACTCTACTGCATTTTGTATTATTACGCTCCTTGTGGGGTTCTGATGATATTTTAGCAATGCCCCAGATGGAGACGTCACACATATGAAAAATCTTATATTGAGTCCTCGGTGTTATAACCTTTAATTTGTAAGCATGTGAATGAACACTATAAAACACCAAATTGAGTGAGTCAGTACAAGATTTAATACAATCGTCCAAATCTCAGGAGGCATAAACTCTCGCACACCCTTGATTCGTCCACTGACTGATTGTATGAGAATAATATTCTTCAATGTTGTTTTCCATCACGAACTGCTTATTATTAAATCACTTTTTGCTATTAGAAAAAACGCCTAGCAGTCAGATATTTTACAATAAATGAATTAATCACTCACTGTGACAACGAGATCTGTCGACAGGTTCGCCATCTTCTTGGTTGTACTCATAGACAAGAAGAAGGATAGGATGGCAATTTTTAGTGTGCTGTTGGTGTCTATTGGATTAGTGTCTGTTGGTGCTGTTGATGTCTCTTGGTATCTATTGGGTTTGTTGTGGCTGAGAAGGTAATCAAAGAGGATGTGGGATTTGAAGTTGGTTTGTTCGTTTAATATACATTGTCTATTGCTTTTAAATTGGGTGTATATCTCAAACTGTTCTATTGTGTCTAATTCTGGTCCTTTGTTTTTTCTAATGGCAAAAAGAGAATAATATTCTTTAGTAAATGTAGGTTGTAGTGTAGCGATTGCTAGACACTAGATTCGGTGACCATAAACTATTACCTGTGTTGGAAACAGTATATACAATCAAACAGGTCGAGCAAATGGGTAGTAAATGTAGTAAATGTAGTCAAACAGGTAGTAAATGTAGGTTGTAGTGTAGCGATTGCTAGACACTAGATTCGGTGACCATAAACTATTACCTGTGTTGGAAACAGTATATACAATCAAACAGGTCGAGCAAAAACCTCCATGCATATAATTTGCTGGACTGTGCCTCTAATAAATCCTGAAGGGCTAGGATAGGTTCGATAGACCAAATACCATTCAGAAAATATTTTGAGAGCAGAATCTTTTTTTTGAACTTTATGCTCTACTGTGTGAAATTATTACTGCAGCTGCTTCTGCTCTATGGTGAGAAATTTACTTCTAAGTTAGGTGAGGTTGGGCACAGATAAAAGCTGATATATTAGGAGGTAAAGACAGATAATATATGATCTCGATCTGACCCCATTCAATATTTCCACTTAGATCTGTTCCTTTATCCAGATTTGGATCAATTATTTCAATGATCGTCCTTGATTGACTCCCAACAAGTATGAACGTGCCAGGCACAAAATCTTAAGGGCTAAAGAGAAATAATCGAACTCAGGAAGCAGAATATTAAATTTGAAATATAATAGAATAGATTTTATTCCTTTAAGCATACAGATTACACAATCGGAAACGTCACAATGTTCAATAAATACAATAATAAAAAAACAATCGAACAATCATAGTATGATTCAGCTCATACATAAATAATGTTACAAATATATATATATATATCTATATATATATTATATATATATATATATATATAATATATATATATATATATAACAAATGTATTCTCATACACTAAAATTATTGCCAACCTAATATTGATACATTTTGGAATATTTAGGAATAATTACTAATTATATCCCTATCCATATCAAAAAATTCCGACAGTGAGTATAGAGGATTTTCTGTCAAGAGAGTTTTCAATCTACGTTTGAACAGAGAAACTGGTTCTCACTGAAGCAGGAAACTTATTGAAGATTGTCAAAGAAATTAGCTTCGAATTCATTTGCACTCTCCTTAGCCTAGTATAAGGAACATCAATTTGCTGACTATTTCTTGTATCATACTGATGAAAGTCCTCCCTACATGGAAATGATTCAATATTTTTTCTCACATTCAGTGACAGCAAAAAGACAAATAAGCTATAAACAGTCATTATTTCTTGGTCAATGAACAACGGTTTGCAGTGGTCCAGGTAGTTAGCATCAGAAATAATTCTAACTGCCCTTTTCTGAATTAGCAGGATTTTTTGGGTATCATGAGCACATCCCCATAAGGATAGGCCATACAAAAACGTGCTTTGATAAAAGGCAAAGTAGGTTACCCTCAAATAATGCCTTGGGACACACTCCTTCAATCTGCGTAAAAGGTAGAGAACCCGGCTCAACCTAGAACAGACATAGTCTATATGAGGGCTCCAGGTTAGTCTTTGATCCAAATTTATACCAAGAATCTTAACACTTCTTATATCTCTAGCATCATCTACTTGTCTCAATTCTAGAATAATTGTTTGCGTCTTCGTACTATTAAGAAGCAGATAATTGGCTTTGAACCACAAACTCGCTTCCTCCTGGCAACTGGACATTTTTGACGTGACAATGTCTTATAAATTGGTTTGCCGGGTGACACTTCAAGAAACTGCGTTACGTTCCCACGTTATGCGCTCACAATGAGAGCGAGTGAGAGCGTTCGTTTCGGTTCACGGTCGTCTGGAAAGAGCACGAATAGGAGCAGTGGCGAGCAACGCAGCCTGCAGCAATCCGAAGGCATTCACCTGGAGAGAGAGTGAAACGGAGCAGTCAACCTGCGCAGGCGCCGCAAGCAATCTCCTGCGACTACGCCTGCTTAGGTGAATCACTGAACTCTATACTAACTATGTTAGTATAGAGTTCACTGAGGTGAATAAGTGGATAGGTTATGTTGTAGTAATCACAATAATGCATAATCACATAATCATGCATAAGTGAATAGGTTATGTTGTAGTAATCACAATGTTGTGGTTCAGTTCGAGATTCTTTGTATAAATTAATGTTTTAAATATAATTCTTTGTATAAATAATGTTTTAAATAATTGTTACTATTATTTCATCCTTCTTCCTACTATACGAATGAATATTCACATTAGAATTATTTTACCACTGAAGTCGTTGTCACATAAAACTTTCGCCCGTATACCGACTTTACAGGCAACCATACAATTTTTTCTTTCAGGGCTTTAACTCCAGAATCTGTGAAGAGCATGGATGTGTCGTCGGCATAGCCAACTATTTTGGAACCAGTACTATAACCAATATCGTTCATCATTACCAAAAACATCATGGGCCCAAGGATTGTGTTGTGTGTGTGTGTGTGGTGTGTGTGTGTGTGGTGTGTGTGTGTGTGTGTGTGTGTGGTGTGTGTGTGTGTGTGTTGTGTGTGTGTGTGTGTGTGTTGTGTGTGTGTGTTTGGTGTGTGTGTGTGTGTGTGGTGTGTGTGTGTGTGTGTGTGTGTGTTGTGTGTGTGTGTGTGTGTGTGTGTGTGTGTGTGTGTGTGTGTGTGTGTGTGTGTGGTGTGTGTGTGGTGTGTGTGTGTGTGTGTGTGTGTGTGTATGAGTGTGTGTGTGTATATGAGTGTATGTGCGTCTGCGTCTGTGTACACGATATCTCATCTACCAGTTAACGGAATGACTTGAAATTCAGAACGTAAGGTCCTTACACTATAATGATCCGACACGAACAATTTCGATCAAATTCAATCCAAGATGGCCTCATCTATGGGGCTTTGCCCCATCTATGCAAAGTTCGATTTTAGATTCTCAATTATTATCAGCCTTCATATAACTTTGAACAAAACATTTCAAGTGGATAAGATTCAGCATGAAAATCTTTGCCAACATGGATTAAACAGGTTTGCCAACATGGATTAAACATAATTGAAATTTCCCACTCACTTTTAGCATGGTGTGTATGTCGTTACCATACGGTAACGCTGGGATAATATGGGTTGAAAATAACCTAAAATTGAAAATAAGCTTGAAATCCGAGAAAATGTGATTAAATTATTGCAAACTTTTGGCAACTGTTGGTTCTAGTAAATCATTCACTACGAAGAGATAGCAGACCTCGTGTGTTTCCAGCGTTATTGACCTATCACCAGCTGTATCATATCTTTGAATAGTAGACTTGAGATGTGCGAGTACACTAGCGTCAGGTGATCAATATTCATAACGGCAAGGAAAGTTGTGTGAATGCGCCACACCAGATTTTTATGAAATTAAGTGGAAGTATAAATACATATAATAACACACATGCTTGTAATAATAATTATTTTTTTTTCTTAATCACATTACTATTGCTATCTAGTCTTGAGACTAATGAGCAAATTTTATCAAACCTAATTTACCAATTGTATATAATATGGACTACAGTGAAACTCTCTTTAGAATTTCTTACTGCTACCTACTAATAATTATTATGTACATCTATTAACTGTACTACTCAAGCTAGATTTCACTCAATCACTGCTTTGCTCTTTCACTAGACACCACTTTCACTGCACACCAATTCAAATGGTTTCCTTCTTTTCAGTCTCCGCACCAACCCTCCGTTGTCTAGCAGCTGGATTGCCTCGACGTTCGTGTGTTGGTGGAGCCGTTCTTCATGACTTTCTGCATACCTTTGAATCTCACAGGATACCATGTTGACTCCCAGGTCCCTATGGATGTCGCTGTTCCGCACATACCAGGGAGCATCAACGATGTTTCGGAGCACCTTGTTCTGGAATCTTTGTATGATGGTGACGTTGCTCTGTTTGGTGCAGCCCCATAGTTGTATTCCATAGGTCCAAACAGTTTGAAGATCTGCTTGTAGAGGAGCAATTTGTTTGGTATTGAAAGTGATGAGTTTCTTCCAATAAGCCAGTAGAATTTCTTGTATTTTATGTTCAGTTCTTCTTTTTTCTTTTTGACATGCTCTTTCCAGCGAAGCTTAGCATCAAGAGTCATACCTAGGTATTTAGCTTGATTTTCATGTGGTATATTATTCCATTGATGTTGATTGGAAGGTACACAGCTCTCTTGTTGGTGAAGTTAACATGAATCGACTTTTCCTCATTGAGCTTCATTCTCCACTTTTTGGTCCAGTCTTGTATCTTGTTGACAGATCTCTGAAGCTTCGCTGTTGCAATACCAACATCACTGTCTACTGCTAGTAGGGCGGTGTCATCTGCGAACGTGGCTGTGGTATTCTCCTCCAAATTAGGGATATCACTAGTGAAGAGAAGGTAAAGGACTGGTCCTAAAACACTTCCTTGCGGAACTCCTGCTTTTATCTCTCTTAGATCAGAATATGAATCTTCATATTTGACTCTAAAGTACCTTCCTGTCAAATATGATTGCAATATTTCTGTAAATTGCTTAGGAAGCATTTTCTTCAGTTTATAAAGAAGTCCCTCATGCCATACTTTGTCAAAAGCTTGCCCTATGTCGAGAAAAACTGCTGAACAAACCTTTTTTTCTTCCAAGCTCTTCTCTATTATATTAACTATCCTATGTACTTGATCAATTGTGGAGTGTTTTTTCTGAAACAAATTGATGATTAGGAATTAATTGCTTTCTCTCAATTATTGGCTTGAGTCTACTCAATAATATCCTCTCAAACAACTTTGATAACACAGGTAACAATGAAATTGGTCTGTATGAAGCTACTTCATGTGGTTCTTTTCCTGGCTTGAGTAACATTATAACTTCAGCTACTTTCCAGACTCCTGGTACAAATCTGAGTCTGAATGAAGCATTCAGGATGTTTGTTAGCTTGATGAGTGCTTTCCTTGGTAGATGCTTCAGGACTAAGCCAGTTATCAGGTCAAATCCTGGAGTTTTCTTAGCATTCATAAGTTTTATTTCCTTTCTCACTTCTTCTACTGGGACATTCATTAGTTCTTGATTTTCCTGCATGATGTTACCTTCAATTTCTAGATCTTCTTGAGCTGCAACGTTTGGCTGGAAGACATTCACAAGATGATCAGCAAATGCCTGTGCCTTTTCTTCATTATTCTTGGCCCATTGTCTATTCAGTTCCTAATAGGGGGAACTTGTTGGATGGGTGTTTTCATTTTCTTAGAAGCCTTCCATAGTGAGTAATCAGTGTTGCCTTGTCCTGTCAAATTACTCAAGTAACTGTTGATTGATTGATTTTTAATAAACTGTATCTCTCTTTTCAGTTCCTGTGTGAGAGTATTCAGTAATCTTTTATCTTGAGGAGAACGTGAATGCTGCCACCTCCTTCTAGCTCTTCTTTTCTCTGCAATCATTTCTCTTATTTCCAATGGATAATTATTTCCTACTGTTCTTCGTTCCTAGTCTGCGGAGTATTACACCAGGCTGCCTGGTGTATATCAGTAACAATTTTTCCAGCTCCTCATCTATTTGATCTGCAGTTGTTAATGGTGAATTCAGGTTAATTCTTTCCTCCAACACTTGCTGAAAGCCATCCCAATCTGTATACTTATTAACTAGTGTGGGATAATTATTTTGTTTTGTAAAATAGTGTCACTCAACTTCAGAATAATTGGAGAGTGGTCTGAATTGAGATCAAAACTTTCCTTTACTTGCAAATAGTTTACTGAAATGTTTTTGATTATGAAAAAGTCTATGAGATCAGGTATCTTACTTGTATCTGTAGGCCAATAAGTTGGTTTTCCAGTTGAAAGAGATTCACATCTTGACTCTCTTACAGCTTCGTAAAGTACCTTGCCCTTATGAGTTGTTAATCGTGATCCCCAATGAATGTGTTTTGAATTGAAGTCACCGCCAAGGATAAATCCCACATATCAAACATTGATAGATGATCTTCTTTTCTGAATGAATATCGAGGAGGACAGTAGACAGCTGCAACTACAAATCGATAATTAACTGCTTCCACACATACTCCTATCATTTGAATTCGTTCAGTTTCTAATTTAACGTGTTCATTATGCTGAATGCTCCCTTTGATTATGATTGAACTCCCCCCTCTCGCAACATTGTTGGGATGTAAGGCATGATAGGTCCTGTAACCTTTAAATTTTCATGAGATTTGGTAGGAATAATTTTAATTACGCGACATTACATTGTACTCCATTTATTATACTGAAATGTATCTAAATGATCCGGCAAAAACGCCGGACGGCAGCTTCGCCGGCTGTCGTGTGTTCTGAATGCTAATTGCCGCCGGGTCCGGCGAAAACGCCGGACGGCGATTTCGCCGGATCGTGTGTCCCTGCACTTAGTGGTCTTTCGCGTACAATCATCGCATGCTTGGATGCTTGCCAAGACGTGCACTGTTGCCAATCTGCCCTGTTGCCAAGTCACAAATGGAATGTTTTTAATTTTCCAACTCGATTCTGTCCACTGGTGCGGTGTTCAATCACTATATTAGCGCGCATTCATAGTTCAGCAGCAACAGCAGGCCTCTGCTCCCGGCATCGTTCAGTCTCCCTTCTCGGCTTTAGGGGTTGAATTTTCCGGCACTCTCTAAAAGTTGTTGAGTAGTTATTTTTAGTGTTATTTTTATTATTTAGTAGTGTTTCTTCCCTCTGTGACCTCACATAAAAGAGGAGACTTTTCTTCAAATCAAGACCAAGTATCATTTTGAGTTACCGAGACACACAGTTTTGAATATAGAAATCGGTCATTTTTCTATGCATTGAAATATGGGCTAAAATACACTAAAGGAGGAATTTCCTTTTTTTTTTTACAAATTTTGGTGTTATGATACATGATTTTCAACCGCCTTGACGAGCTGATATGAACGAGCTGTAGTACGAGGAGATGTGATCATTCAGTCAAAAGTTATAAGTGATTAAAGTTTTGAACCTGGACGTATCCTTATGTGTGCCCCCACTAGGAAATACTGAAATCTAACGAGTGATTCTCATTGAACATAACACTCGTAAGGTGATTTCAGCCGAAAAATGTTTCTTTTTTTAGGAAGGCCATGATAAGGTATTATAATGAGAATTTGAATTTTGGCTGTAGGACATGATTTTCTATTTTTGGGTGTATTCCCCCTCCCACCACTACTAAATTCAAAAATAGGTACCTAAGGAATTCTGTTCAGAATTAATATTGTTGATTCACATGATGTGTGGCTTTCTATCAATACTAGAAAAAGATCCTAGTTGTATAGGGTAGAAGTGGTAGATTTGCATAATTTTGAAAATCCCTTAAAAACCCTCCTTTTTTGGAAACTCTTAGCTCCAGAATCAAAAATCGTAGAGTCCTGCGCAAACACTCAATTTATTGGAAATTTTATTATCTTTGATATTTCAGGGAATGCTTTTTCTCGAACAGTTAAAGGTTCTCAAGATTAAATGGAAAACTTGAAAAAAGTCCAAAATTTTGGGAGTTTTGGGGGTGAAGCCGCCCTCTGGCGTGTCAGAAAATTTCAGATTAGAATTCAGCGTCCAAAATACATATAGAATCGTCGCGAAAAAATCTTTCGGGCTGTTTCCTGAAAAACGACCATTTGACTGGACTATTATACAATACAGAAAAAAGTAATGAAGCATTACAATAATTACTTGATTACTGTGTGGTAAATTTGAAAGATTGAGATTGGATCATTTGATATTTTTCACAAATTTTTGACAAGAGAAGTTTTTTCTTCTGTAAAATTCACTAGAGTTTGCGATGTTGTTTATAATTGCATTCCCATTTCAGAGACATTAATATCATCATGAGACGCCTTCGAAATTAAAATAATTATTAGATTAAAATGTACATTACAATATTTAACTTATCATTGTGCTTTTAAGAAAATTAGGTAGCAAGGAAACTCAATTGTATTTTTTATGCTTTATATTGAGTTACACTTAGAAAAATATAACATTGTAAAGGTGGGGAAAAGCATTAAAATTAACTACATTAGGATATATATATTTTATACCTTGATTTTTCAGACATGATTCAAAATGTTGACATAAAATATGAAAAAAATCATGCCCCCCCAAAAATGTTGATGGCGCAAACTGCGCCATGCCACCCCCCCTTGTGGGCACCCCTGCTTCTTATATCTCTTGCATCATCTACTTGTCTCAATTCCAGAATAATTGTTTGCGTCTTCGTACTATTAAGAAGCAGATGATTTGCTTTGAACCACAAACTCGCTTCCTCCTGGCAACTGGACATCTTTTCTTTCAGGGCTTTAATTCCAGAATCTGTGAAGAACATGGATGTGTCGTCGGCATAGCCAACTATTTTGGAACCAGTACTATAACCAATATCGTTCATCATTACCAAAAACATCATGGGCCCAAGGATTGTGTGAGTGTGTGTGTGTGTGTGTGTGTTGTCACGTGGTAATTTGAAACCACCAAATATTTCTAAATGAGCCAATAAAATGTAATAGAACTATAAAATTGGAAAGAAGGTTAGACCTATCTAAAGAGTAAATCAACTCAAATCAAGCATTACTAGTGATTAGGAGTAATAGCATTATCAACAACGATAAGAAAATATGTATTATTGTGATTTAATAATTATGAGAACTCATTGGTAAGATCAAAAAATTATAAAGCGGCATAATTATTATTGGCGGATTACAAAAATAAAAAATAAAATAAAATGCATGAACATTGAGGTTAGAGTTACTTGTTTACGTTTTGAAAAGAATTAGTCGATCTTGGATAAATCGATAATTATTCGAACCATACTGAATGAATCAGCTGATTATTCGATCAACCCATATGACCGGTTGAATCATATAAAATTCACTCATAAAGGATATATTATGTATACTAAAGGAAGTCGATGTGTAGAAATACAAATAGCTATTATTTCTGTATAAATATTTATTATAATCTAAAAAAGCATGATAAATCAAGAGTATAAAAAACTCATATAAAAACTAAATGTATTATCTATTAAAATCGTATGTTACGATTTATTTATGAATTCAATTTAAGATAAATACCCCATATATCTGTATAAAAACTTCTTTTATTAAATTTTTTCTATTGTAAAGCCGAGGAAGCCCTGATTCCCAAGGCAACCAATTGTATTTCTCCTCTATATTAATGACCTATTGAGACTTATATAGCTGGTTGTCATTCGATCTCTTTGCTGAGACACGGCATTGGTCTTTACTGGTTCAAGCTGGGATGAAGCTAAGCGCTTGGCAGAGTCTGGTCTCACACGTGTTAAATCATGGCTCGACCAACACATTCTTACACTGAATGCCAATAAGAGTGTATATATGGTATTCTCACCAGCAGTGAGCTCTCTCCCCAGAGATATTCTTAATACTGGTATCAGAATACACTCTTCAATCTGTCTTGAACGGGAAAGATTGCGGACTGGTGATGGAGATTGTGATTGTCCTCATTAAAAAACGTGAAAGAAACTAAATACCTAGGAGTCTTTGTAGACTCTCATCTTAAAGGAATGCACATATAAATACATGTTAAGAAAATAAACACATAATTCACAAATTCCATAGATTGAATGAGCTCAATGACCCACTATAATAAAGATGGCTTATTCAGCATATGCCCAGTCCATATTGCAATATGGTATTAGGGTATGGGGTGGAGCATTGGACATCCATTTTAATAAAATCTCCGTATTCAGATATATTTTTGAAAGCTGCACTTGGAGACCAAGACGATATCCCAGCCATAGCCTTTTTGCAGAGTTCCCAGTTTTAACAGTGAGACAACTTTACGTGAAAACTTAATTCTAGCCGTTCATAAGTATAAAAATCTCTTTGAAACTAACATTCCGTCGTATAATTTCCGTTCATCATCTCATTACCGCATTCCTAGAACAAATTTAACAGTATGCCGCAGGCAGTTCATATACATGAGTAATAGATTGATGAATATTTTGCCAGACCAATTAATCTCAGATAGATTTATAATCAACCATTAAAAATAGAGAGAGGATCAGAAGTAACATGTTTTTCGCCTCATGTACAGTTAGAATCTACTTTATTAAAAAAAAAAACTTTTTTCTTTGATATTATTTTCACTAAGTTATATTTTTTTCAGATATTATATTGCTACAATTATTATTATTATTTAAGTTATTTATTTATTATTACTACCATTCAAATAAAATGTTAATCATCTTTTATGTTTATTTTAAATTAAATGAAATCTTTTGGTACTCGTTGCTAGCACACAAACTTAGGTTTTGCTGGCAACGCCAATTAAATTTTAAGTTAAAATTTTATTTTTATTCTGTATAAGTATGAAGTATTTATTTATTCATTATTGTTATCTTTATAATTGGCAAATAAATGATTTTGATTTTTTTTTTGTCTAATTTCTCGATGCGAGATTGAAGGGATGAAATTATTTTCTCTTGTTTATCAAGATTAGATGAGATGAGCTGTAGGATTTGTGAGGTGTCTTTTACTTCTTCATTTTTCTTCATCTGCGATTTATTTTCTTTGGATACGATTTCGGCGAAAGTCATTTTCTTTTCTGTGGGCCTAATTTGATGTTGAGTGGGCCTACTTTGAGAATTAGCCACATTCCGAGCCTGAGAATCGACAACATTTTTTGATGTTATATTCTTACTGGCTACCCTACTCGAGTTACGTATTTTTTGTAACTCAATTGCTACAGAGCAACCACGGTAGCTTGCAGGATGAGCTTCACCACAATGAATGCATTTCGGTAGTGCTTCACTAGGTTTCGTACACTCCTTTGATGCATGTTTTCAGCAGCGCACTTCACACATCTGGCCTCCTTGTTGCAATAAGCCTGAGTGTGGTTGAAAGCCTGGCAACGCTTACATGGGGTATTAGATCAACTTTCTTCATTATATGTAGGAAGCTTACTTCCATGCACCGCCCGAATTCATATTAAAGCCCTGAGATCTCATGTTTGAATATTAATTTATTAAATATTAATTTTGTTTATTGAACAAAACATATCATATCAAACTTATAGACCGAACAGGTTTTTATTGGTAGAATTTTGTATTGATTGGAAGTCTAAGTACCAGTATGAATATAATATATTTATGAATTTGAAATTCATTATTGTGAATATTAGCAAAGCCTGTGATAATTATTCAGATTTTAAAAGTAGATTATTTAAGTGAATTACAGATTTATTGAATATTTTATGCATATCTGTTTTATGGGAATATATTTTGTGTTTTATGTCAGCATACAAACTTATAAAATTTTTTATTATATCCCAACTCATCTCGTGTTATATAGTTTGAACTGTTTTGGTACCAACAAATCTTTAACAGCATTTAAAATTATTGAATCAAATAATATTAACCTTATTCAGAGCACTCAATATTTATCATCCTTTGATGATATTCATTTCATCAGCCAGAACAAATATATTAAGAAATTATATTAATAAGGTTCCAGTTATATCATATAAGGATCCAGAGAACTTCAAGAACTGGCGTTGTAAGTTCTAAGGAATTTTGAAAGGGTATATTGGTGAATACTTGTATTCACGACGAGCGTTTTAAGAATCAACTAGAAACAACTATAGTTGGTCCTGATTATTCTCTAGTGGTACATGGTTACTGATAATCAGTCATCAAATATTCTTTTAATTTCCTTACTGGTATTCTTCAAGAACTTCATAGAAGCAGCGGTAAGAATTATCAATACCTGGTCCTTGAACCTTATGGTGATTATTTGTACTTATAAAATTCATGTTTCTACTACTGAGCTAGAGCTGAGGTTTGAACCCAGTAATTTTGCGAGCCGGAAGGCCTTAATTTTTTGTGAATTTATTCGCAAAAGAGGGAATTTAGAGACTGCTCTTATAAATGCCAGAAACACCATATTATCTGTGAAGGAATTACAATCCACAACTTCTCACAATAGCTTCATAACGTGGGACTATATCATAAGAGATAACCCCCCCAGGAGCACAACTTCACAGTGTGTGTGTGTGTGTGTGTGTGTGTGTGTGTGTGGTGTGTGTGTGTGTGTGTGTGTGTGTGTGTGTATGAGTGTATGTGCGTCTGTGTACACGATATCTCATCTACCAGTTAACGGAATGACTTGAAATTCAGAACGTAAGGTCCTTACACTATAATGATCCGACACGAACAATTTCGATCAAATTCAATCCAAGTTGGCGGCTAAAATGGCCCCATGTATGATGCTTTGCCCCATCTATGCAAAGTTCGATTTTAGATTCCCAATTATTATCAGCCTTCTTATAACTTTGAACAAAACATTTTAAGTGGAATAGATCCAGCATGAAAATCTTTGCAATTAATGTCCAGTAACATTTCCACCTAAAATTGAAAATAAGCTTGAAATCCGAGAATATGTGATTATTAAATTATTGCAAACTGTTGGCAACTGTTGGTTCTATTAAATCATTCACTACGAAGAGATAGCAGACCTCGTGTGTTTCCAGCGTTATTGACCTATCACCAGCTGTCTCATATCTTTGAATAGTAGACTTGAGATGTGCGAGTACACTAGCGTCAGGTGATCAATATTCATAACGGCAAGGAAAGTTGTGTGAATGCGCCACACCAGATTTTTATGAAATTAAGTGGAAGTATAAATACATATAATGGAACACATGCTTGTAATAATAATAATAAATATATTTTTCTTGTTTATATTGCTTTTGCTGTGATTGAATGTCATCCCAAGTCACTACACATAATTAAACCATATAAACATTATAAAATAAATATAGCTTTATGACAGCTAATAAATAAGTATTTGAGCCCATTTGGTATAGGAATTATAATATGAAAACATGAAAATTAATATCATATAGCTGTTGCAAATAATTATTACGCAAGCTGCCTTCTCAATTGGCACAAATCAGTAAGATTTGGTTTGTTTAGGGTATGTATCGGTTCAATTCTAACCTCCAAATATTCGAAATACTATTCAAAATAATAAACATTATGAATACATGTGGTTTGTTAATAAATTTCTGAAAAATCTGGTGTGGCGCACTCACACAACTTTCCTTGCCGTTATGAAAACTAATCACCTGACGCTAGTGTACACGCGCATCTCAAGTCTACTATTCAAAGCAAAGACCTTAAAGAGATATAGACCCACATTGCCTATGTCTTCCCAATGATAGCTCTTACTTAAAATTGAAAGCCAGTGCCAAAATTTGTTTATTTTTTTCTAAATTATAACTTTTCCAAGATAAAATTTTATTAGAGTGCTGGATTAACGTTGTGATTTTCTCACGGTATCGGAGTAGTTTCATGATGTCATTCCGCGCATTACGTAATTAAATTCTGATATTTCCTCTATTGTTTTCAAACGTTTTCCTAAAGTACTTAGAATTGTTGTAAACGCAAAATCATCATAAAAAATTAGTTGAACGTCCATTCTATTGCTGAGTCTTCTAATTGACTGAGGGAATTTTCCTGTATTCTGTCCTTGTTAGTTTTATTCCTTTCTCGTTCTATTGAGGGAAATTATTGTCGTCCCCACCACGTCCTTTGTAATTTGGTATTTTTTAATGCATAATATTACCAGCCCTGATACCTATTTTTGATCCTGATTCGATCGACTTGGAGACCTGAACAGGAGACCGATTTTAGATTCTGTAGAGTACAGACATTATTTTCTGAGCTGATTTAATCATGACATATTCGTCTAGTTTTTCGTTCTCTCCTGGAGACTAAAATTATATTATTGGGAATCATTTATCCCATCAGTTTTGAAATCACTAATCCTCTTATTAAATTATTAATGGCATAGTTAATTTCCATTGAGAGCGGTTGACTGCTGCACTTTATTATTATTGTAGGCTATGGATTAGTGACAGTCGAAACCCCATTTAAGGGTTTTTTGTGTGTGTGGGTGTGTATTCTTGAATACTCATTCGAGGATCGTGCTGTAAATATGCCTTGCTGTCAAACGAGGGCTTACGAATTCGCTGACCGAGATGGCCGGTGATATCGGACATCTGACCTTGCCGTGCGGGGCTGAAAGACGATCTTCGATCTGACGCCACTAGCCCGATGCCTGGAGGCCATCACCCTTCATCCTCATCCATCACCCTTTGGACACCGGACTCGAGGACGACAGATCTTAGATAAGTACTTGATACCCCCACTACAATATCAGATGTGCCCCGTGAATTTGGTCTCTTAAAGACGTATTGTTTTTGATCTCTTAAAGACATGTGTATTCGGTCTCTTAAAGACAGATTGATTATTAGATTATCGATGTAAAGATGTATTTTGTAATATTCTCTATATTATTCTCATTATTATAAGAGCAGTCAGTCAACCACATATCTATGTTTTTAATTCCAAGACCCTCAAACCACTAGAATTAGGATCACATCATTGATTAGATAAAAATCCGCAGATCTCAGGGTCTAGCACTATTCCAACAACTAAGCCTTCTCCGACAAAATCTTTTGTCACCAGGAGATCGGTTTCAAGCCGTCATTGGGGTATTTTAGCACTAGATATTATATCTATATATTTGTAATATTATAGATTACGAAGGCATTGGTATGTAATAATCTTATAGGTTGCCCCCTCAATGGCCGATTTCAATTCCAAGTACGACACTAGCGCTGCAAGTGAGTCTATGCATCTTTAAGGTCTTTGATTCAAAGATCCAAGCCTGCTGGTGACAGGACAATAACGCTGGAGACACACGAGGTCTGCTATCTCTTCATAGTGAATGATTCAATAGATTCAACAGTTGCCAACAGTTTTCAATTAAATAATCACATTTTATCGAATTTCGATCTTATTTCCAATTTTAGGTGAAAATTTTACTGAACATTAATTGAAGAGATTTCCATGGTCAATCTTTTCCACCTGAAGTTTTCTGTTCAAATTGTATCTGAAGCCTGATAATTGGCACACAATAAACACACACACACACACACACACCACACACACACACACACACACACACACACACACACACACACACACACACACACACACACACCAATACCCAAAAACCACTTTTTTGGACTCAGGGGACCTTGAAACGTATAGAAATTTAGAAATTTGGGTATCTTAATTTTTTCGGAAAGCAATACTTTCCTTACCTATGGTAATAGGGCAAGGAAAGTAAAAATATACTATATCTGATTTACTTATTGCAGCCTTTACAGGTCTGATAACCGTTGTTTATCTGCCTTTGATAAGATTGTGATTCTTACTCAGTATTCTCTAAATTCTTTAACTCGTGGATCAGAGGTTGTGCAATCATTTGGTATATCACAAGCTTTATTGCTATCAGGTAACAGTACATTTGATATTCTTTTTAACCTTCGACAATAATAATATCCTCTATTTCTTCGATTTATTCTATTTCATGGTTTCAACAAATTCAGGATGTCACAGTATCTTATCACTTTTTGAACCTTCCTGATCACTTCAGAATAATATAACTCACAAATTAAATATTTTTCATTCAATTTATACTAAACTTCGGCATACAGCCTAAATCCAAGTTGAATTCAATCATTTCGATGTAATTGATGTGGAATGAAATGGAGACTAATATATTATAATGGGAACTTACCATATAGTTGACAATTGGAATGATGATGGGTCCCAGCATGCCGGCAACAGCACTGGTGCTCATTCCCAGACCTCTGACGACGGTCGGGTAGAGTTCGGAGGCCATCAAGGGGAGGACCACGTACGAGGAGGAGATACCCATCTTTCCCAAGCAGTACAGGCACAGAGTGGTCATCGAATCTGACGGACATTGAGAGAAGGAGATTATCATTTAGGGGCTACAGGGTCAAAATTATCTTCATTTTTGATTTCTCGTAATGATCTTTTCACAATGTATAATGCACTTCAGGCTACACATGGATTCACTGATCTACTATCCAGAATAATATCTAGTGGTGCACAACCTCCTTAAGCCCAATGACCTACCCCCTAAATATCCTTAATTTCAGCCTCGTCCCATTAGAAGTACGTACAGATTTATGCGCCGCGAACGCGCGCCTTCTGGGTGGAACAATTGGATAAGATTGAAGGTAAAATAGCGAGTGGAATATTTGTCTCAAGGAATTTAAGTAAATTAAATAATAAGCCGCTATTGGAGTCGGTCTATCATTGCTTGGTGGAGTCACATATTACATATTCAGTGGCCCTATGGGGAGCTAGAGAGATTAACCTTCAGCAAATTTCCATTTGTCAAAAGAAAGCATTGCGCACTATGTTGAGGTTGCATCCACAAACAAATTGTAGGGACTATTTTATTGAAATGGAGATTCTCTGTCTCTATGTTATGTGTTATATATCGGAAGGTGTTCACTACAGACCATTAACAAGACGCATGCATATAATACACGACATAAGAGTACCTTCTCGGAATATCATAGATTGACTTAGTATGAAGAAGAACCCAGTTATATTGGTAGAAAGATTTACCAAGTACTACCAATTCGGTTGCGGGAAATATTAACGATAAAAGAGTTTAAACGAAGCTTTAAATTATTTCTAAAGAAGGAGGGCTTTTATAGTCAGAAGACTATTTTGACTACTGTAGTAGAGTCAAAGACAAATAGTAATTCTATACTAGATATAAATTTCATGAAAAATTAATGGTGTCTCGCTTTTTGCTAGCACTTTGACTTGTCTGACGCCGTTGAGGCCAACCAGACTTAATATATATCTATTTATCTATCTATCTGTCTCCATCAGCTGTTGCTGTCATCATTGTGTCTGTTACATACCGTAACTATGAGGAAACATTATATATAATCAGCTGATTCATCAGCTGAGCGCAAGCGCATTCGCGGTACATATTATGTCTGTACTCATCCTCTCAAAAAGATCGTCATTCTTTATTTAAGTACTGCTGACCTTTTTTGCTTTTTTAGCCAATCACACCGGAGGGTGTTCAGATTTGCGTTTTGGGTTTTCAATTCAGAAGTGTAGCCAGCTTAATTATTCCTAGTTTCAAGGAGGATGCGTCTATGGGCTTGGGGGTGGGTGGACACTCCTGACGAATATGTTTCTTGCTTAAATCTTGATTAGTTGGGTAGCTTCATCATATATCGCATTGAATACAGACTTGATAGTAATCCGCACTTGATTACTGAAATTCAAAATAAGAAAGTAGAACATTCTATATTGAATTATTGAATGTGAAGAACAAGTTTTTGTAAGTTGATAATCTATTGGAATATGATTTTTTCGTCAGTACTTTTTTCTTGTTTTTTTTCTTCGAGCGTGCCGAAGCGCATTCAAATTCACTGATGTCATTGATGACAAATTAACGCTCTCAAATCATTCAATTTTCAAGGATTTTTTACTTGCGTAAAGAGAAGTATCCATGTTGTATGTTGTGAATGCAATAGGTAAGTATGAGTTCGGATTGAATTGTTTCAAAATAACCCAACTTGCGAAGCAAATTACAAAATAAAACTGAGCACTGGGACGGTGAAGTCTGCAAGAAAGTTTATTACAATATAAATATTCATGCAGAAAAACTCAGTAAGTAGTGAGATAAGAAATTAAACTCAGACACTTGGAATGAATGTGAAAAGGAAATGAACAGAGTGTGGGAGAAGGAAAGAGTGGTAGCAAGAAAGAGAGAGATGAGAGTGAAAACCTGAAAATTGGAATGACATTCAACTGTTTGATATTAATCTATTGTAGGAAGAAGGGGGAGAGGAGTCTTTAAAAGAGTTTCGTCTGAAGAAGTTAAAAATAAGGATAATGGTGGAAGAAGAGGAGAGTTCCAGGTGATAGTGAAATATAAATAATTCTAGAAAGAAAAAGGGAGTGATAAGAGAACAAATGAAAAATGTATCTAAATGTAGTAGGAATCTTGGTTATTTGAAAAAAATCTCAGAGTCAATATTCCAATGATGGTTTACAAAGAAAATATAGCTGATAAAACTGAATAACAATGATTTTTGACACACCTTGCTGTGAAGTAACTATTGTATCAATTCCTCTGTTTACAATCTATGAATTGTTGAATGATTTGATGTATTCATATTCATTTACGTTGAAATTAATATTTCAAGCTATCCTGCCTTCTCATTTCGACAAGTTTTCATCTCGTTCTTCCTCCTACTGGATGGCACTAATAGAACTTCAGTTGCTTCGGGGTAGATTCTGGGTTTGACAGCCCTACCCCTTGACTCAGTATGATAAAATCGTTAATTAGAATTCCATTGTTTTTGCAAAGCATGAATTTCACCTTGAACTTGATTTATAATAACATTGTTTTGAACTCAAACTTGGCTTGAAATAATATATTTTTGTACAAAAACATTATATTATATAATACTTTTATCATACTCCATTGCCCTTTCTTTGAAGTTAGTGTGTTATTAGTAATTTGTGATTACTCTGTCAAACACAAATTCATCCATGTAGTGTTACCCAACAACAAAAATAATGTTGATTTTTCATCAATATTATTATGATTCCAAATATACGCGTACTTCAAATGATTGTCGAAAATTAATAAATCTACTAAGTCCCCTCAATATTCCGAAATGAAAAAACTCAATGGAGAACTAGTATAAGTTATCATTTCCCAGATTGGAAAACCAATGGCACATTGAAGAACGGTAAGAGCAGCCTGTGAGATGACTTTGAACTTTGTAGTTATAATTTTCATTTCTGGTAATGGGGGATCATAAAATATAGCATCACAAATGAAAAAGATCCAAAAGAATTAGTAGCAGTAGAAAATGAATCTTTCTGTATAGAAAAAACGCGATTCAATTGAATGCGTTTATATTATAGCCTACTAGCAGGTAACTCGTGCTCTTAAAAACTTGACCTACTAAAATCTTGAAGAATTTAAAATAGGCCTACAACCATCCTCGGTAAATTAAGAATCTATATGCAAAAATACAAGTTAATTAGTCCAGTAGTACAGACGTGATGATGAGAAACTAGTGATGAGAGATTCTTGAATTTCCTATCCCGTACGTGTACAAGCCAATTCTTCCCTTCATTATACTATGGTTATAGATATTTGCTCCTCCAGAAGCAACAAATAATATGGACACCAGAGGAATTTCGAATGATCACTACTGTACAAAAATATTCGCCTGAGAAATTTGAATGATCGCTACTACACAAAATATTAATTTGGGATCGAACCCAGGACACTCAGTTTCTAGCCGCGTTAACCTCGACATCTTATTCTTTGCTATCAAAATAACAATTCATCATACTGGATTACCTAGTGCTTTTCTGATAGTGGAACACAATTAGATAAAAAAGAGATATAAAAGTTGGATAGAAAAGTAGTGTTACTGACCATTTTGTACAAATATGGTGGCCAAACAGGCAACACCTCCAATGACCATGCTGACGCAGAGGGTCCAGCGGCGACCAACGCACTCCATGGCTGGCCACAGCACAATGTAGGTAGGAAGCTCCACCGCACCCGCAAGGAAGAAGTTGAGGAACTCGTCGCCACCCAGCACCGGTGCATAGTACGACAGGCCCACGTACACGCTCGTATTTGTGAACCTGACAACACAACATCCCACATTTTCTATACTCTCTCATCCACGATGACAATCTTCTTTTCAGAATTTTCACTTTCCATTCTCCATGATAATCTTCATCAGTGATAGTTGACTCTTTCATCCACCATGATAATCTCACCTTTAGAATTTTGCGGGTTATTCAATTATTAAACATGTCAATAGTGTGGGTCTAAAGGTGCGTACAGATTTACGCACCGCGAACATGAGCAATTCACTTTCAATCAGCTGATGCCAAGCTTTTTATATCTATATCTTATACCGTTTCTGTAAAAATACAGATATAGTCAGCTGATTAAAAGTGAATTGCTCATGTTCGCGGAGCGTATATCTGTACGCACCTTAAGAGAGCAGTCATAGAGGAGAAGAAAAAAGAAAATTATAACATAGAACAAGTCGTGTGATTCCAAATACAACTTGGATTAAAATTTTTATACAACCAGAAAAACCAAACAATAAAAAGATCCAACCAAGCTTGATTTATATTAAAGTGGAAAATATTATTGTTAATTTTTAATATGATTGGAATTAAAATTCTAGTAGAATTCTCAATTCAACTTACTATTCAAAATGAATCAAATAGAATTCTATTTTCCAAATAAGATATCAGAACAATAAGATGAGTCAACAATACAAATAGACTTTAGAACATGAGTAGATAACAATGTAATGCAATATTATAAATTAATTTCTGGCTCTGCCAACATAAGATCCCTTGTGTGTTGGCAGTGAGTTGCAGTTGACTCATCCTGCTTCAGTACAAAATAGTATACTATAAAAATTTATAAATGGTGGACAAACTAATTATACCTATCATATAAAAATCGCAAAGAATAGAAAAAATATATTAATCAGATATTTTATAATTTTATATTTCAAATCGAGTTTCACATAAAAACATTTCTTCATCCGATCTTACGACCAAGGAAACTTACTCTTTCTTATCCTTTTCCCCTCATCCTTTATAAAACAAATTATCCTTTCTGAAACAAATTGCTCCCTATATTGTTAGACCTTTGGAGATTATAATAAATAGTTGCTTCAGTCATGGATACTTTCCAAAACGCTTTAAAATTGCTAGAATTATACTAATACATAAATCGGGTGATAAATCAAATCCAGCGAATTACAGGCCTATTAGTTTATTAAGTAACCTGTCGAAAATAATGGAAAGACTTTTAAAAAAGAGATTGATGGACTATTTGAATAAGCAGGACATCATAGCAGCGAATCAGTTCGGATTCCAGCCAGGGAAATCAACTAAGGACGCTGTTATGTTGTTAGCAGATTTAGTTAACAGGAACTTCAATAAAGGATCCAAAACAGTTGCAATATTTCTAGATTTAGCTAAAGCTTTTGATACCATACCTCACTTAACTTTGATAAATAAGCTTGATGGCTGTGGAATACGTGGACTGGCTAAAAAATTAATTTTGAATTACCTGGAGGACAGAATGCAAATTATGACCTTAAACAATAGAACAGATACACGCAAGCTGAAAAGCTATGGCCTACCTCAAGGTACAGTCTTATCTCCCTTATTGTTCCTAATCTATTTAAATGATCTCCTCAAATTGAATATTCCAAACACAACAAAAATATCTTTTGCTGATGACACAGCGTTAATATTCACAGGTGAGTCATGGAGGGAGGCATATGTGAATGCAAATAAAGGTTTAGCTCTGGCCAAGGCATGGTTTGATAATCACACTCTTACATTAAACTTGCTTAAAACTAAATTTATTGCTTTCTCCCCAACTTCGATCGGCGAGCCACCTCCTGATCTCTGTATTAGAATGCACGACCACAGAATCAATACCCCTATAGGTGAGACAAATTGTTTGTGTCAAAAAATAGAAAAAATAAATTCTATAAAATATTTAGGAGTAATGGTTGATTGCCAGTTGAAGTGGAATTCTCATCTAGAGTATTTGATTTCCAAATTGAAATATCTGATATCGGTTTTCTACAAAATAAATTTATTGAATGATGTGAACATAATAAGAACCATCTATCATGCCTATGCTCATTCTTTGTTTCAGTATTGCATAGAGGTTTGGGGTGGTACTTTTGACTCCCATTTCAATAAAATTTTCGTTTTACAAAAACATATAATCAGGGCAGCCCTTGGGAAACCTAGACTTTACCCTAGTAAATGTCTCTTCATAGAATTTGGAGTTCATACACTGAGACAGGTTTTTGTAAAAAACATCATAATTCACATAAATAGAAATAGAGAATTATTAACCCTAAATACCAATCCCTATAACATTCGCCCTTCAGTAAACAATTTATTCAATACATCATTTAACAGATTAACAATAAATAAACATCAGTTCTCATTCTATGTAGAATTTTATGCCAATAGAGTCCCAAATCATTTTATAACTAGCAAACTTACAAAAAAGCTTCATATAGAAATTGATGAGTGGATGAAGAGAAATATTTATTTTCATCTCTGCTGATGATAAGCTGTTGTTTTCCTGGATGATAATGAAGATGTTCCTATTAGGTTGATAATTATTACGTTTTAGGATAGTTTTTTCTATTTTCTAATATTATGATGGTAATATTTGTCCTATTATATGTTGCTCTATTTTTGATGCATCGAAAGCCAAGTGCTTTTATCTCTTTGTTGTGATTGAATGCTTATTGTCCTAAAAATGTATTCTCATCTTTAGTTCATTCATTTATTTATTCAATTTGCCTTTTTAAGATTAATTTCGAAAAGCCTAGTATCTCACGTTAACTTTTTTCTATGTCATGAGTGAATTCATCTTTATTTATTTAATCTTTCCATCTTTAAACTCAAATTAAATTGTCTAAAATTTAAAGCCTTACAAAACTCTTTTTTGTCTATAAACAAAAATTATCTCTTTTATTTTATCCTTTCATTTTAAGCTATTCATTTATAAATTTATTTTTTTTTCTATTGAATCTATTGCTGTAAATGCTGAAAATAGAAAATGCTTTCCTTGTAAAATAGAACTCACTGCTGGTGCTCAAGTTGTACTTCTGCCGGCAGTGCCAAAAAAGTTAATAAGGTGCTATTATTAGGCCAAGATAGGCTTACAAGTATTTTTATTTGATAATATTAAAAGTTGTATTGTGTCAAATTTTGTATATATTGTTTTTTGCACTTTGTTGCTTCAGTCTGCATAAGAATTTTGTATTTGTAATTTGTTTTTTTGGCAATAAATAAATTCATTCATTCATTCATTCATTCATTCATACACAAAAATATAGACTTCCTTATTGTTGGTTCTTCGATTTGTATGATTGATTCTTCTATTTGTTCGGTGATGAGGAGCTGGCATGGCACTGACTCTTTGTCACTTCCACACTACTCCTTTATAAACATAATGGGTCAATGGAAACTGGAGTGGCATTTCCATATGAACATGAATGGAGGTTATAAAAGTCATGACCACACAACCGTCACGTCCCTGCCACGTCAGCGCCACGCCACTTCATTGTGAATTAGGCCTTAGACTTTTTCTATTGCAAAAAAAATCATGGACACAATACATTTTCGTTTTAATTATATTCAATTAAAATTCATGTGACATTTTTCTTATCAAACATTTGTTTCAAAAACAATGCTACTGATTTGATACTGATCATGAGTTGACATCCTACCGATATCAAAGTAGTCTATTCGTATTTGAAATAAATATCTTAAATACGCAACATTGGTTCGCAAAAAGTACAAGTACTCTGTACTTGGAATGGACATGCGCAACAGGGAAAGCATACTGCGAGAATGATACAGAGGCGCGATGTTGTCGTTTTGAAGAGGCCAGCCATTTCCAATTATTTCTAGAGACTGTTCATGCACTCATGCTACACATGCGAAGTTTCCTGTCTGAAAGCGGTCAGACGACTGACAAATTGGCAACTGCACTTTTACCTATGACTCTATTAATCACTGTTATTGACTGATCTTCCTCCATTTCTCTGCGCTGCATATTCCTCCAAGTCTAAAGTAAATTTGTACGGATTATAGTTCAAAAGTATCAAATAGCTAATCAAAAAAGTATTGACCAACAGCTCTCTCTGTTAGTCAATAAATAACATAAGAGTACCAGATGGAAGTTTCTCAATGTATCTATTCTATTATATTCTATATATATGAAAAAGCGAAATGACACTCACTCACTGACTGACTGACTCACTCACTCACTCGCAGAACTAAAAATCTACCGGACCAAAAACGTTCAAATTTGGTAGGTATGTTCAGTTGGCCATTTAGAGGCGCATTAAGAAATCTTTTGGCGATATTTTAACTCTAAGGGTAGTTTTAAGGGTTTAGAGTTCGTCTTTTAGCATTTATATTCTTCTTCTCCCAATTTCTTATTTATTATAATTGAAATTTTATATCATATGTTACTATGGAACTATAATCTAGATAGAGTACCTCTTCGAAACAGTTGTTAACTGGCAACTAAATTAATAGTTTTGTCAGGTTGGCATTAAGTTGAGTTGACTTTGTTAGGTTGACACCAAGTTGAAGATTAAAATGCATTTATCCAGGACCTCCTGAATACCAATTTATCCAGTACCTCCTAAATACCTATTTTGGAGGTCCTGATTTATCGCTGAAAAATTGATTGGGTACTGCTACTTCAATCAGAACTATTCCTGGGAATATTAAATTACTAGCCGTCAGGCTCGCTTCGCTCGCCATATCCGTTTAGCCAGACGTTTAGTCTGGACCCCGACTGGATCGTCCTAACATATGATAAAAATATGACATAACATTTCAAATTTGGTAGGTATGTTCAGTTGGCCATTTAGAGGCGCATTAAGAAATCTTTTGGCGATATTTTAACTCTAAGGGTAGTTTTAAGGGTTTAGAGTTCGTCTTTTAGCATTTATATTCTTCTTCTCCCAATTTCTTAATTTATTATAATTGAAATTTTATATCATATGTTACTATGGAACTATAATCTAGATAGAGTACCTCTTCGAAACAGTTGTTAACTGGCAACTAAATTAATAGTTTTGTCAGGTTGGCATTAAGTTGAGTTGACTTTGTTAGGTTGACACCAAGTTGAAGATTAAAATGCATTTATCCAGGACCTCCTGAATACCAATTTATCCAGTACCTCCTAAATACCTATTTTGGAGGTCCTGATTTATCGCTGAAAAATTGATTGGGTACTGCTACTTCAATCAGAACATTAACAGGGTTTGAAAGGGCCACTTAAGCAATTTTGCGCATTGCTCTCTCCCAAACGGCTCTGAATTTGAGCTGGGGATTCGCAGACTGAATAATTGTCAAAGCCCTGAAAAATCCTCTTTTTGAAAATCAATCGTTGAATCAATCAAATCTGGTATTAAAACCGATACAAAGCTCATTCAAGTTTCTCATTCATCATAAATATTGAAATTTCATGATCTATTGGTCTTGAATTACTAATCTTCATTCTTGAAATAAATTATCTTATAAACGGTGGAATTTGCTTGATCTTCACTGTTCCACTCTTGTGCAATTTAATGGTTTATATAAACTCAAACATTCCAATTAAAGTCTCCATCTTGACTTGAAAAACCTCGTAATTCTAACAACTTTCTCAATGAACTCGTCAATATGAAGCCCCTCATCAGAATACAGCTCTTAAGATCTCCAGTACACCCGCTCCCAATTATGGAATCAAGACGTTCAAAAAAGTTCCATCTCTTTTACTCTCTATTCTTTGACATTTCCATCTCTGAAAGTCTCTTTTATGAAAAATTCAGTAGTACTTAAGCCAAGTGAAGAGACCGTTTTTCACATTGAAACTATTCATTGTTATATTCCTAGTCAGAATAAGGAAGTAGCCTCTAAACACAATTCGTGTTTTTATCGAATGAGTGAACATTTAAGGATGGCCAGAGTTGATTAGTATCAAAATTTAAATAAGAAATTATAATGTATACATGCTGCAGCAATATCGAGCGATTCCATTGAGATTAATTGAAAGAGGAAGATTGCTTTGGATAGTTTCATCATCTTTTGAAAAAGTATCATATGAAAATATAATAGACTATGAAAACTATTGAACAGACTTGCTTGAGATTATCTTAAGAAGTTCTAATATTTTGAAGGCTGAGCTTGCTTTCGAACTATATAGATTGCTACTTCGGTATCACTTATATTGTATATTATATACTTTAAAGATAGGATTAATCAGACTATAGAATTATTCATAATCTATCAGCTGACAAGTTGATTATTCATTGCATGCATTACACAGATGTCTGGAGATGCCGGTGAACAGGTGACGCCAGATAAATGTGGATGAGAAAACTGCATGAGGTCTACTGTTTACAGAACTACAAGTAGTATTGAAGCTAATTTTAGTAATGAAGCACATTCATTATTAACCATATTAATGAGACTATATAGACATAATGAGTTAATGAAACTCAACACTTGATATATTATCATATGAATAGCCTGAGATTACTGATAGGTGAGCAGGTGTAAGGAATATGCGATAAAATCCCATATTAATTTACGATAAGTGTCCGTGGCTTGTATGGTGTGCATGCGGGCTGCGATTCGAACCCAGCTGGTCTTGAATAGACCCTAAACTGCAACAGAACTATCAAAGTTTTATGAAGAGAATGAACGATAAATTCGCAAATGTGCTTCGGCTTGACGAATTCGTAGCACTGGTTAAAACTTTCTTCTCACAGTTTAAGCCTGGTTTATGACCAGTGGCTGTAAAGCCAGATCATGGACCCTTTAGTGCTGGGCACTCATGGTAATGAAGGGATCAGACTATCAGTCGTGGCTTTGGCAGAGCATTGGCTACTAACTCCATATTCATCTGGCACCCTTATCACCAATAAATCGCTTCAAAATTTCAACGCCGACGCAATCTGATAGCGAGACTTGAGCTGTAATCCTACCACGTGGCATGCGTGCCTGATGTGCTTCAGCCTTCTTCATTAGTGCTCACTCCTTCTCGAGCTTCGGTTAGCTTTCGTCGTAATAAAGTTTTCCAAGAACCGTAAATCATCATTCCAAAATGTCTTTCTCAAACAAAATTCTCCACCATCCATATCATATAATTTGTCAGTTACAGTATTATATTATCTACAACAGTCTACAACTTATTGAAGGTTTCCCATACAT